>NW_018127982.1:319890-344329 GCF_001952655.1 Monopterus albus
CTGCTGAATCTTTTGCTAAGATACAATGACAAGGCTGACTTTTCACATTTGCTTAATGTTTGAGTGTAAAGAATAATGGCTCCAGAATAGATTGAAACACAAACATGATAGGAGAAAAATAAAAATGCAGACAAAGCACAAATGAACAGCCTAGTACTGTGTAGAAATTCATCCTCATTTAAATGTCTTCCTAATACAGTATGCTGTACTCTTTCACTAAATACTGCAACCCAGCAGTTCATTTGTTGCCCCACCAGGGGTATCAACAATTACATGTAGTGAGGCGAGGGGCAAGAAGTTAGTGCTTTATGTAAACAAAAACAATCTAAAGTGTGTATATACATTTGCGTGTGTGTATTTGTATGCATACACGTCACAGTCTCGTCTCTTGTGGTCCTGGTATTTATAAGAATGACTTTGGACTTTGAGCTGAAACAAACAGCAGCCAGATTGTTTGCCTGTCAGAGCCAATGTGGAAAGTCTTTATGATGCTGTTCCTTTAATGACCACTAGACAGACGCCAAATCACACAGTTTAGCCTAATCAAATTGGGAAAACCTCCAAATTATCTGACAATTTTAACTCATTCTTGCATGTTTGTTGGCAAGTTGTAACATTGTTTTCATGAAAAGGACATTAAGGCTCAGAGAGCAGTATGTTTTAGGGCATGCTGGTATGATTGACAGGTGTCTCAGCCTATCACACGGCTTCAGTGTTTGCCTTTGACTTGCCAAGTAAATACAAAAACCTGTTTTAAAAATCTATGTGACCATTTTTTTTATGTTTTTTTTTTATTTTATTGTATGGTCTCTGGCTTGAATTGTTGCTGTCTTGTTTGTGGCTGTAGAAGGTAGTGGAAAATGTGCTGCCTGCACTTGTGGCAGCGGTAGATAATGGTCTCCTGTTTGTTTTTTGTGTACTAACTTCAGGGTATTTGTCCACAGTAATCTCTCTTATCAGTGCTCACATTTCATGAAGGGGAACACAAAGCTTTGTCTTATTTACACGAGTCTCACTGGTGAAAATGTAACAAGCTGTAACATAAAATGCCAAAAGACGACACTATATCACAATAACACATTTGAAAACAGAGTAGAATACATGAGCAGTGCAAAATCAGGGTTGTTGTTTTTGGACTAGGTCTAATTGTTTTAATTGTCTGCCGAATCAAGCCAGCAACCTGCGAATATGAAAATTAGATTACTGGTACACCTCCACAAACATTAATCAAAACGATTTGCATTTTCTCCTACAAAATTAATCCTAATTAATTAAAGATCCTGATTGATTCCTGCTTTGGACTGTGCATGTATTATAGTCTAAAACTCAGACACTGCCTCCTCATCCTCCTTTTTTTTCCCCCCCTCTCCTTTAGTCACATGCACGTTTGTTTCTGAGGATCATCAGACTTCTGCCTGGTCAACACACCACTTCAAGATCAGTTTGAGGTCTGAAAGGCATTCTAGTTCAGTTCTACTCCACTGCAGTCTGGCTTTTTTCTGATCCAGATGTGAATGTGTTTTAGGACTTCTGCTCAGCAGTGGCAGCAGGTGTGGTCAGACTCTCGGGCTTCACAATCTGGTAAGTAATCAAGTACTCAGGATAGGCCTGTCAAATAGAAAGTCAGACTTAGTTCTAGTGTTGAAATCACATGGTGACTTAATAATAGGGTTGCGTGATTTAATCCATGTGCGATCTCGGTCTCAAGTGACAATGATTCTGCTGTCTTGGCATTAGCAGCGAGTTCCCTTGCATCAAACTAAGCACTTCCTCTCTAAGATGCGTTAATACCTGCAAAATGATTTATTTCTGTCTCAACTGTTGTTTAGTACTAGCTGTATAGGGTAGGCAGTGCAACGTTTGTAAAAAATATTCTGTGCCATCCTGCAACTATTTTTTTCGATGTTAAACATGTTGTATTTGTTTTTGATTCAGTCATCTCTTCCTGCTTTACAGCTTGTCACGTGATGTAACGCATTACTGCTATTGGTCAACGTAGCTTAGCAAGGAAAAGGGAGCGCTTGGTTTGATGCAAGGCATCTGTGCTAAGATGGCAGAATGAGATCACGCAGGGATCTAAATCACGCTCACAAAACCATTTATTGTGCAGCCCTAATTAATAGAAGAGAAAATGAACAATTCTGATAATTGCTTAATGGTCAAAGTCATTTATTTTGAAGACTGTTGTTCAGACAAAGAAAAAAAACCTAATCCACCAATAAACTGATCATGTAAACAGTTGCACTGTGCTTACACAAGTGTAACAGAAGGTGCTTTACAGACGTGAAGAGTTTCTAGTCCTAAAAACGTGTGTACTGACCTGCTCCCCTCTGTAGATGACGTACTCTGCATATGCCAGCCCATTGACACTGGGTCGTCCTATAACAGAGTGGTGCCCAGGAGGGGCATGGGCCATTTTCATTGCGCTGAACTGAAGAAAGGATTTACCCAGTGCCACTCTGCAGAACAGCATTTGCCTACAAACACAAGGACACACAAAAGCCATGCAGTCAACGGTAAGATCACATACAGTGGCGTTTATTCAGACTCAGACCTATTCACTTTTGTGCACACACTGTATTTCGTTTTAAATGGAGCAAGTTCTCAATAACCCATAATGACATTGCAAAGTGAAAGTGTTTTTTAGATTTTTTTTTTTTTTTTGACCCCCCCTCTCAGGTTGTCTTCAAGAATCTCTGTATGTGGCTGCATTAATCCTTTGTTCAATTCTGGCCAGTCTCCCTGTCCCTGCTGCTGAGAAGCACCCCCATTGCATGATGCTGCCACCCTGCTTTACCACAGGGCTGGTGTTAGCCAGGTTACAGGCACTGCCCCAGTGAGCTGTCTTTTACTCAAAAATGGCTTCCAACTCAGACGTGATTGACGTAGTGCTGGTGAGATGGTCGTCCTTCCAGAGGGCCCTTCTGCCTCTGTGGCGAACTTCTGAAGCTCCATTAGTTGGATTCTTGGTCACCTTCCTGACCCGGGTTCTTTTTTTCCCTGGTTACAAAGTTTGGCCAGATAGCTGACTCTAGTGTTCTTGTGGCTCTAAACTTTTTCCATTTCACAGTTATTGAGGCCACTGTGCTCCTGGGCACACTGAAAACTTTTATAACCTTGCCCTAATCTGTGTCTCGCCACAATTATATTGTGGAGCTCTACAGAGAGTTCCTCGGACTCCAAAGCATAGTTTCTATCTTGACATGCAGTGTGAACTACCTTATAAACACAGGTGTCTCTTTCATGTCCAGTAAAATCAATTTCCCACAGTGAAGGCCATCTAAATCCTAGGCTATGCACCAGATTCCAATCTGGACATGCCACAGCAATGGGTCTGATTACTTTTTAAAATGTTTTGTCATTATGGGTTACTGACTGTAAATTGATGGGCAAAAATAGCACATTTATCCATAAAAATATTTTAATTTATATAAATTAAAATTTTGATCCTGTATCTGCTGTAACAGTGATTCCATGTTACAAAAAATGCATCTATTATTTTTACTTATGACCCAATTCCATACTACATCATAGTATATACTATATTAAGATGCGAAAAGCACCTCCTCTTCCTTTTTGTATTGCACAGTGGGACAGGAAGGTCCATCAAAAGCACATATAAAACTCTGAGTAAACAGTTGTCCTTTACCAACTAGCTCACTGTCATGTCTTACTGGGGTATCTGATGGAACCAAGCCATTGTTAACTAATGTGCTGTTCCTACTATGCAGGGCTACTGGGACACAGTATGGAATTTGGACAGAGGTACTAACCAGTAGTTCTTTCCTTTTTCACAGGGCAAAAGTAACTTGTTTCTCTAGAAAGCACAGTTTTTCTCAATATAATCCAGTAAGACTTTATACCTGTGGCACACATAGCAGGAGCGGTCTTTGTGTGTGGGGCACCCTGTGCCTCCGCCTATCCCATACACATACTGGTTGCTTTTGGAGGAGTTCTCTGCAAAGTAGATGCCAGCGCCAAACATGCCGCCGATGTAGGCGTGACGCTCGTCAAAGCCCTTATGGATGATGGCATTGATGAAGGGAGAACCTGGCAGGAGAAAAGAGAAAGTGAGTAAAGACCGGTTTTGTATTTCACTGCAAAAAAAAAAACGTGTACAGGTCTGCTTACAGACCACTACTGCTGTAGGAGCACTTCTGTAAAAACATGCCTCATTAACCTTTTTCTGACTGTACTGAAGGGGGAAACACCTTGAGAGTGGAGACTAAAAAGTGCAGTTATGTTCGACACATTGGCCACGGTGTGCAACAGCTGTAATGTTTAATAGAGTAGTTTTGTTTTTTGTTTTTTTTACTTGTGCTTGATGAGCGCTTGACTCGCTGCAGTCTTCTCCTAAACAATAGGTGTTGCTGGTGAGAAAAACACAATCTACAGGAAATATGGTCTGTAGCTGGCTAGCAGCTATCAAACTTGCAGAACAGCAGAATGAATACTTGTGTGGTAGACAACAGTTCAGTTTTCTACATAGCCAGCACAGCAAGCCATAGATGTCTGTGCAGGGTTGTACTGAAGGTAGAGAGAGGTGCTCATACGCTCTGATCAGCTGTAATCACATGGTATATCGCAATAACACCACCAGAATGTTTTTTTTTTTTTTTTTTTTTTTTTTTTTTTTTTTTTGAAAATCAGTATTACTTTTTAAAAATGTGATTCACAGATAATTGGCTATTTCAATTATACTTTGTCTTTGGAGCACAATTTTTGTAAATAGGTTTGAGACTTAGTTACATTCCCTCTTAGGACATTATTATATTTCAGTTTGGACCGTGGCTGCTAACTATCAGCACCACCATGACACCACAGGTTTTTCCTCTTTATAGTCCTTTTTCAGTGCTTTTTCATTTTGACATGTCATTGTAGGAAAAACATGGGTATAATTTGTAAAGTGAGCCATTCTCAGGATCGTGCATGCTTAGTAAGTGGAGACATTTAATGGAACTCTGCCACGGTGGTGGTGGTCAACTACACCTGTACTGTTTCTACTGTGACAAATCAAAGTGTCTTCTATGGAAAAAGGTCTAAGATCTTTTCATATCAACCACATTTTATCCTTGGCCCCCCCGATTAGATCAGGTTTCTCTCTTCTGAAAGTGAATTCATTTAATTCATTGTGTTTGGGAAGGATTTCTGGGGGTCTGTTTCTCTACAAGAAACCCACCACGATGGCCTACATTTTATCTGGTGCTTATGTACCATGAAAGAGCATGCGCTCATTGTGGTGGTTGTGATTCTCATCTGCGATTTCCTTTTGTCTGTGTGAACATCTCTCTCGCAGCTTCTTATTCACCACTTTCTGAATCTGCAGTCAGAGGGAGGACAGGACAAAAGGAAGGATGAAGAGTGAAAAAAGAAAAGTTTGATGTGCTTTGAATAAAAAGGTAACATTTTTTTGATTTGCGAAAGTCACAACATCAAACTTAGAATTGATAAAATTCCTTTAATTATGGTCAACCGCTCCCTGTCTGCATTTTTGAGATTTACCTTAATGATATTGTACCGGCTGAAGACTCCGCCTGCGTTGCCTCCATCACGGTGTTCTCTGATAGTGCTCTGTAGCTGAGGAGGAAATAAACAGAGGATGATCAAAGTCATATGCACACTTTAAAAGTGAAAAGGAGAAATGTGTGGGATATAAAATGCATTTTCAAGGGACAGTATTGTGATCTTCAGGTGTGAATCATGCTGCTCTCTGGACTGCATCAGAGAAGCTCTTTTTTTTTTTTTCTTTTACTTCAGCATCTCAGGACTGTTTTCATGTTCAGAGCTAACGTGGCATCCGAAGACTACCTGGACTAACAACTCAAACTAGTTTCTATTTTTTTTTTCTTAATACTGTAAAAATTGATATCTGGTGTTGTAGACTTGTGCACAAAATATGGATTAGCAGTCACTTTATCAGTGAAGAGTTGACTGCACTGTTGCACATTTTTATCATTTGTTGCATTGACAGTGAGCCAGAAGAAGAGCATGTACATAAATGGCATAAACTAATCCAAGTCAGGCCTATGCCCTTATGTTAATGTTAGCGGATTGGTTTCACAGTAGAGATGACTCATGATTTTAACGGAATGTAGCCATATTGTTTCCGCTTCTACTGGACTGCCACTGTTTGCCCAGTCCATGTAAATGAAGGGGAGAGATTGACACAGCAGCAGAAAACATCTTGTTGGTGATTGACAATTGTTTTGCAGGTGCAGTAGAGTGACATTGGGTATGTGTACTTCTTAGAAAATGTCACTCACCTTGTTATGTCAATCACCAACAAGATGTTTTCTGCTGCTGTGTCAATCTCTCCCCTTCATTTACATGGACTGGGCAAACAGTGGCAGTCCAGTAGAAGCGGAAACAATATGGCTACATTCCGTTAAAATCATGAGTCATTTCTACTGTGAAACCAATCCGCTAACATTAACATAAGGGCGTAGGTCTGACTTGGATTAGTTTATGCCATTTATGTACACACTCACTGATGCAACAAATGATAAAAAAATGTGCACCAGCGCTGTCAAAATCCGATGGGTCACAGATTTCAGTGTAACACGTGAGCAGCATACTGCTGAACACTGGACACTTTATTTTAGCTTGAAATGCCCATCGCTAGTATAGTGCTGTGTTACTGTACTGAAGAGTGTGTAGTGTGTCCTCAGGCAGATGGCTGAATTTTATAGCTAAAAATTTATGCATATGTATTTTTTTTTTTTTGGTTAGGTCGTGCATGTGTGTTCACATACCTCCTCCTCCACAGACTGGAACTCCTTGTCGTCCGGTGCCAGGTCGATCAGCACAGTGCCCTGGCTGGAGCAGTGGAATGTCAGATATGGGTTTGCACCTACCGACGCACATTTTGAATATCAATCAGGACAGAATGAACCAAGACAAGGAATAGGTGACAACACCTTTTGGGTATCTGGCCTAAAGGTCATGTACTCTTATTTGTGATCCAAGTACAATCACTTCTAATGGCTGGTTTGAGGCCTAATAAGCTATTTTTATTCAAATATTACAGGTATATACATGTATAACCTAATACTTTGCTGTATAGATGTTTGTGTGTCCTGTCACAATCATAAGTTTTAGCATTTTCGGTGATGTTTAAGATTAAATATTCATTTCAATACAATTAATCCGATGTCTTTCTCCCCCCCCCCCTTCCCGTTCTTGGCTTCAATGTTTAGTGAAATAAAGCTCATGAGGTAAATCTAAAGACTGGTGAGCTGATATTGTTAAGTTTGTGTTTTTTCTGACCTTGCTGGCCTCCCAGCAGCCTCTCGATGCCCTTGATTAGTTTGTGTCTGTGACCATATGCATTGATGCCAATCTCTTTCAGCTCCTCGTGACCCATGTCTGCCAACACATCCAGCGAAATCTGCCCAGAAACGACAAGTCACATCACTCTTGCTTATGGCTGTCTGCTGCCAAAATAATGTAAATTGTTAGAAAAATAACATTTTATACTCTCACTGTGCAATAACTGCTCTAGCCATAAATCTATCAACATTAACTGCAGAACGCTGTAGCTTAAACATAAAATACAATTCAATTTATTTGTAATACGAACACCGCCAACAATGAAGTCTAAGATACTGCAGAGAGAACAGGTCTGACAAATATTCATGAGACCGAAGCTGCATGAAGAAAAAGGTCAGTGAATGAATGGACGGCAGTAATCAAGCTATTGATATGCAAATTGATGATGGTGAAGTTTGCGGGTTTGTTCAGGGAGAGCAGAGATGAGATTCATGATGGATCCTGATAACAGCGCTATTCAAACAGTAACCTTTACCTACTTTTCACTGTGCTCCTGTGATCACTGCTACAGGTGTTAATCATCATAGTCTAAATAACTCTGCTGGGAATTTACAGACACAGGAACCAGGCAGGAAAAAACATTCACCACAATTTTCTCTGCCACCGAAAGTTCATATAAAACTTTTGCGTTTTGTTTCAGAAATCAAATCAAAGCAAAGAGATGAAATCTTAAGCTTTGAACCTGTATGATCTCTCTAACAGAGGAAAGGAGGCTGTCATACCCAATCTGACGCAATCACCTAAAACTAATAAAAACTACACATCAGCCTGGTTATTCAGGCTGCCATCTTATTTATTCTGAGCAGTGACAAACAGCAGTCAGCCATGTCGAACAAAATATCTATTTTCTGGTACCAATTTCTTTTTTGCAAAATTTGTCACATGAAAGGGTTAAATCTGGACACTAGACTGTCCCTATATACAGTACACTCACCAGCCACTTTATTAGTCTTAACTGTATTTATGACGCTCAAAATGTTTGTTTTTGGTCAAATATATAAATTCAATTAAATGTTATTGAGGTCACCGTTAAAGGTGGTGGTGTACTGGACTACATTATATTCAGAGGTGTTCCTAATATTCTGACCCTATCGTATGTAGCTGGGAAGGACACAATATAGAGACCTCTCTAAATATAATGCAGTCCAGGACAACACCACCTTTAACAGAATGTATGCATTTATGACAAATGCTTTTTTGAATTGTTCCAATGCAAAAAAAGAAATAAGCATGAGAACACCAAAACATTTGTGACTGCAACATCTTTCTGGGAGAAGTGGTGCATTATCTGACAGAAATGCAGGGGTGACAATATTAGGACTTGTTTCCCTTTAGAGGGACAAAGAATAAATGTAACATGTATTCTGTCCTTATTGCTCCCACACTGCTTTCTGTGCTCAGGCTTTTACTAACTGTCACCTTTCTATTTCTGTCTCTTCCTGAATGTTTTCTCTTGTCACCTCAACTCTTTTTCTGTCTTCTGTTTCTCCACCTTTCTCTTCATGCCTGTCTCTTTCAGTTCTCTCTCCATTTCTGTCTATGCGTCACCATCTCTTTCTGTCCCACTAACTCATTCTCTATATCTTTTTCTGTTTACATAAAATGAACATTCATAAAACAAAAAAGACAAATGTAAAAAAATGTAAAAGCTAAATTAGTTTTTAGACAAATCTGCATTAAAATGTAACCCTGAGAGATGTTTAAGCTCAAAACTAATTATTACAAAGTTGGATATTTACATAAGGGAAACAAATCTAGACTGACTTGGCTGCTACTTGAAATAGTTTCCTCGTATCTTCCCCTCTCTCTACCAATTTATTTTTTCACACCTTTCCCAGACACAAACGCTGTGTGTACCTGTTCCCGCTGGAAGATGTCTCGGAGGTGTTCCAGGCCCAGACTCTTTAAGAACTGGTTGATGGTCATGTCGAGCAGAGCTGCAGAGACAAAGTGCAGGAGCCCTTACTTTTGTTTACATCATCATTAGTAAAAATAAAAAAACAGCCTCTGACTGAGGACACAACTTGGGTATTTGTACGTACTCTCTCCTTCCTTCCTGTCAGACCCTGACGCTCCGTCAGCTGTTCCAGTGGCCCCGGCTACTGTGATGTCACTGAGGGGCATGGTCAGGTTGTCTATACTGCTCGCTGCAGATAGGCAGGATGGAGATGGAGAGGGAGAGATGACCACACCCCCTGCTGCACCTGTACTTACCACACTTGCACTCACCTGAGAGAGTCAGAGAGAAGAGATTTGGTTTATAAGGCCAGTGGGGCAAATGTTATAGTCAGAAGACAGTGATGTAACCTGCTGTTACAGGTGCTTTAAAGTGACACTTCACCAGACACTTTGGACTCTTATGTGCTTTAGCTTAAGCTCCAACTTCTAGTATAACATCTCACATGCAACAAAAAAGCTGTGATTATTAAAAACTGTTAACTTGTTCAGTGTTTGTTCCTGCACAACACAAATGAGCACACTTCAGATTTTCTCTTCCTGTACAAAGAAATACCAATCACCACAGGACATGTTTCAGCAGAAAGCTCTCCGTTTACCTAATACTTACAGTAAAACTTGTAATAAAGTGTGTGGACACTTACCACAGTGGCCTGTGGTTTTAAACAGCTTGGCAAGGAATCTGGTGGCATGGCGTCAATCAACAATGCTCTGATGTCATCAGCCTGAAATGGACAGAGATGGACAGTAGGACCAGAAGCAGAAGTACTGTTTATGTATTCTATTTTTCAAACAATACTCTTGCACACATACAGTTGGGGCCTGAAATGACTAATGAAAGTTGCCTGCCCTGTTTCCTAGTACTGTACCTTTCCAACTTTATCCCTGCTAGGTACCCAGAGCCAATTAAAGCAAAGCAATACAACATAGCATGTCATGTTTGTTGTCATTTCTGGATGTTACATCAGGGTGCACACAGGATGCTTGCTTTTGCTAGTTCTGAAGTCAAGCATTGAGAAGGGTCCTCAGGCCAAATGCTAAATTGAAAACAAAAGTCAAGGTGTAGACCAGATTTGAAATGGAGTGGGCACAGGTCCCTGCTTTGAGATGTTTTTTCCCCATTACTAACCTGCAACCCTGCACTAACTGTACTCGGTTCATTCTGAAGAAGCAGTGGGAATACACAAGTTGTTGTTGAAGTACCCTACAAGTGTGTAGCTGAGGTTCAGTTTGATGGTCAACAAATTAATGGTTAGCATAATAATAACATGCCTTAATTTTCAGGAAGTTATTGTACATGTACAGTAAGGTCTTTACACTGACATATACCATCAGTAGGGGGATGGAACTACCCAGCAGAATACTGTTCCAGTAGCAGAACAGAGAGCTAATGTTATCACGACAAGCTGCTTTTTTCTTCCTGTGTACCTCGGCTACAGATATGTGTTGTCTTCTAGGGGAACTCTCAAACTGTGTTTTACCTGCAGTCACCTGTTCCTTGGGTGACTATAGACTCTACTGTAGCTATTAGAAAGCCTCATTAGGGTGCAAGGAGTTAGGAAGCTACCTGTTCCACCATCCAAATTTGTGCATAATTTGCCATTTGTGCTTCATTGTCTGGAGCAGGATGACTAATCAATCACAATCAAGCAAGCTAATGAAATGTGTTGACTCATAACACATGTGAGGATTCTAAAATGAAGACATTCAGACAGATACTATGAAAGATTTTTGGCAAAGCCATCTGTACCGTGGCCAAGTCCAGCGGTGTCTGTCCCTCCTGGTTCTTCATAGTGGGATCAGCTCCATGGGCCAACAGCAGAGCACAGAGCTGAGTCCGCCCTTTCTGGGCCGCTTCGTGGAGGGGAGTAAACGCCCACTTGTCTGTGGCATTGACGCACGTGTTGTACTTGATAAGCAGGGCAGCTATGTCCACGTGCTAGACAGAAGAGAGGAGGTAGAGGAAAAGAGGAAGAGTGAGTAGGTGGTGATGATGGACACAGATGAAAATGAGACAGACAGCACAGAGAAGCGAAATGAGAGCAGAGAGGAGTGGAGGTGGTGAGATGAGGGAAAAGGGACAACAGCAATAGAAGCATTTAACACGAGCCAAAGGTATAAAATCTGAAGAATGTATAAAATTGTGATCAGTAATACATAATGTTTGATTCTCTGCAATGTGAACTGTATGAATTATCAACTCCACCACCAACCCTTTCTTCCTTCTTTTCTATTCTTTTCCCTCATCATCTCTCCAGCTGGTTTTAGCATTAAATGTAGCTTGTTTCTAAGTAATAGTAGGAGATGCTTAAGTGTGTGCTTATGTTTGTGTCTCCAAACCACAGAGCTCAGTACCAGACTGCTGTCTGTCTATAAGCATCATGTGACTCAAAGGACTCCTGATAAAGAATTACATATATGCACTTATTCAGAGGAACTAAGATGTGCCTAAAGGTGTTGGTGCCCTTTAAAATAATTATCTACCTATTCTGTATTTATCAGAACAGACAAATTGCTCCTTATTTTTGATGCTATATATTTAAAATAATGCAACAATAGTAAATGTCTTGAGCAAAATAATATTAATAATCTTAACCTAATATTTCTTAACACCCTCTTGAGGCAGTCGCTACAATCAGGCCCTCTTTGTAGCTCTTGATGACACTGCAGCACTCCTCAACTGGCAGTCTGACACACTCTTCTTGAGCAAACTGCTCCATTGCTCTCAGGTCAGAGGGGTGTCTTCTCCCAACTGTGAGTTTCATAGATGTTCAGTTGGATTAGGTTTTGAGTCAATATCCTGTTGGAGCAGCCAGGAGCTTAGAATGAGATAGTTCTTGGACACTGGATTGTAGATATGACTCCGGAATGCCTTGATAAACATGATAAAACAACCCCATAACATACAATAGCTGAGCCTCCATGTTCCTCAGTGGGGACAGTGTTCTTTTCTTTGAAAGGTTCAATCTTTCCTTCTGTGAACATAGAGCTGATGAGACTCACCAGGAAACTCTCATTTTGTTTCACCTGTCCAAATGACTTTCTGCCAGATGTACTGTGGCTTGTCAACATGTATTTTTAGAAAACACCAGTCAGGTTTGGATGTTTATGTCTCTTTCAGAAGTGGGGTCTCCCTGGGTCTTCTTGCACGGAGCCAACTACATTCAGAAAGTGATGTGTAGTGCGACAACTGAACACTGTTGTACCTTCAACTTGTATCTCTTGTGAAAGTTTCTGTGGTATTTTCGAACTAAATTTCAATTCAGTCTGCAGGTGGCTATTAGCAGCTGTTGTCACATGAACGTCACGCTGCTTGGAGATGGTCGCGTTGCCTTTACCTTGACAATTATTTTCTTGCTCATCTCATCAGCCAACTTTTTCTCTCTCTTCTCCATGTTCAGTGTGGTGCATACAATAATATCAAACAGCACAATGAGGACGTTTCTTTATTTAAATAAGCTTAATGACTGTTTATAAGATTGAAACCACCTTTGATACTAACTGATGACAAGGGTTAATCACTACAATCCCCTTATTTGTCACCTGTTCTAAGGGGCAACAGTAATTTTGTTCAGGCTGCTTTGGAAGGTCCTTGTAGTAATAATTAGGCTCTTTTCACAGCGTCTGTTATTCTATGGCAAACCACAGGCATTTAGCAGTTTTCAGGAAGAACAGAGCATTGTTTCAGCGAGGATTTAAGAGTACCAACATGTTTAGCCATGTTTGTATGTGTAATAATAATAATGAGATGCGGTAAGAACAGTATCTCCCAATCGAACTTGTGAACTGAACTCATGTTTGCAGTGTGGGGGTATTTTGTGTGGGTTTGCATGTGTCTTACCCCATATGAAGCAGAATTGTGTAAAGGTATCAGCCCTCCTTTGTCTTGTGCATTCACATCGGCTCCATGTTCCAAAAGATACTCTGCTACCTCCAAGTTGTTATAGCCGGCTAGAAAGCAATGGATGGGTTGTATGGAAAACACAGCAAGACAGAAAGAAAGACAATGGAGGAGCGACACACAGAGGGAAATAGGAGAAGGAATGAACGAAAAAATGGAAAAGAAAAAAAAAAGATGTCAGCCTACATCTGTTGCAGTGTAGCAGCATATAATCATCTTTTTCAAGAAAGTACATGAAGGGTGTGTGGGTGTGTGTCTGTCTAAATGGTCAGATTATGAAAAAAAAGCAGAAACCTTCAATGTGTTTTTCAACAGTTTTTTTTTTTTTACTTTAAAAGTCACAGTCATGCCACAGAACATTTTTTTATTTATCATACAAAAGCTCTGACCAGTCATAATATTCTCTAAAGGTTTTCTATTTAATTTTCCAAAGAAAACCTCACTGAGATTAAAAATCTTTTTCACAAGAATGTCCTGGTCAAAAGAGAAGTCCAAAGAAACTGTAGGAAAACCAGACAGTAATCTCCACGTTACTCACATCAGAGTTTGTCACATCACTTGATGAGAACCTTGATAAGAAAATATAACAAAAGCATGACACCTGAACTATTTTATTAAAGGATGTAGCATACTTTATAAAGTATTTCAACTTGGTATTTTATATTTGTTCCCAGTTTACAGCACACAGCCTGTGGTTTGTACTGAGGAGAGAATGCATTTAATGTATTTAACTGGCATGACTTAAGTTGTCTGAATATTGTTCTTGGCACTGCACTGACACAAATTCCTAAAACGTTGGCTTTAATTGAGACACTGGAGCCAGAGTGGCTGGCACCAACAAATATACTATGCCTGAATTCACCTAGATCCTGCAAACCTCAGCCAAACAGTAACTAAAAACCTTTGGCTCATCATTCATTATAATGTGCAAAGTAGGCTTTACACAATCAGGAAGGTGTTTGTGAATGTGTGCACAGCTTTGTGTTTCTGCACACACATTACCTGCGAGGTGCAGTGGAGTGGAGTTGCGTCCCTGCGTATCCCGACAGTTAATGTTGTCAGGACTGCATAACTTCTGCACCCTGGCAAGGCAGCCTTTTTTAGCAGCATCCAGCAGCGCAGCGTCTCCCCTCAGCAGGTCCTGGATGTCTGTGTCCCCGTCCTTCACCAGGTCCAGAGGAGTGTTCCCGTCTCGGTTCTTCTTAGTGGGGTCTGCTCCATGCTACAGAGAGGAGGCCAAATTGGAGGACGGTGGTGTAAAGGAAAGAAAGATGAGAGAGAAAATAGGTAAATATGTTAAAGAACCATACTGTACCTGTATATCCACATATCTATGCTCACTAACAACTATAATCAAAATGTAGAGGCTACTCCATCTTAAGGTTCTGTTCCTTAAAATGCCAAGACAATAAGGCAAATAATACCAACTGCAAAGCATTACATAGCAATTGATTTACAGTGGGTACGGAAAGTATTCAGACCCCCTTAAATTTTTCACTCTTTGTTATATTGCAGCCATATGCTAAAATCATTTAAGTTATTTTTTTTCCTCATTAATGTACACACAGCACCCCATATTGACAGAAAAACACAGAATTTTTGACATTTTTGCAGATTTATTAAAAAAGAAAAACTGAAATATCACATGGTCATAAGTATTCAGACCCTTTGCTGTGACACTCATATATTTAACTTAGGTGCTGTCCATTTCTTCTGATCATCCCAGAGATGGTTCTACACCTTCATTTGAGTCCAGCTGTGTTTGATTATACTGATTGGACGTGATTAGGAAAAGCCACACACCTGTCTATATAAGACCCTACAGCTCACAGTGCATGTCAGAGCAAATGAGAATCATGAAGTCAAAGGAACTGCCTGAAGAGCTCAGAGACACAATTGTGGCAAGGCACAGATCTGGCAAAGGTTACAAAAAAATTTCTGCTGCACTTAAGGTTCCTAAGAGCACAGGGCCCTCCATAATCCTTTAATGGAAGACGTTTGGGACAACCAGAACCCTTCCTAGAGCTGGCCGTCCGGCCAAACTGAGCTATCAGGGGAGAAGAGCCTTGGTGAGAGAGGTACAGAAGAACCCAAAGATGACTGTGGCTGAGCTCCAGAGATGCAGTCGGGAGATGGGAGAAAGTTGTAGAAAGTCAAAGAAAGTCAACCATCACTGCAGCCCTCCACCAGTCGGGGCTTTAGGGCAGAGTGGCCCAACGGAAGCCTCTCCTCAGTGCAAGACACATGAAAGCCTGCATGGAGTTTGCTAAAAAACACCTGAAGGACTCCAAGATGGTGAGAAATAAGATTCTCTGGTCTGATGAGACCAAGATAGAACTTTTTGGCCTTAATTCTAAGCGGTATGTGTGGAGAAAACCAGGCACTGCTCATCACCTGTCCAATACAGTCCCAACAGTGAAGCATGGTGGTGGCAGCATCATGCTATGGGGGTGTTTTTCAGCTGCAGGGACAGGACGACTGGTTGCAATCGAGGGAAGGATGAATGCGGCCAAGTACAGGGATATCCTGGACGAAAACCTTCTCCAGAGTGCTCAGGACATCAGACTGGGCCAAAGGTTCACCTTCCAACAAGACAATGACCCTAAGCACACAGCTAAAATAACGAAGGAGTGGCTGCACAACAACTCCGTGACTGTTCTTGAATGGCCCAGCCAGAGCCCTGACTTAAACCCAATTGAGCATCTCTGGAGAAACCTGAAAATTGGCTGTCCACCAATGTTTACCATCCAACCTGACAGAACTGGAGAGGATCTGCAAGGAGGAATGGCAGAGGATCCCCAAATGCAGGTGTGAAAAACTTGTTGCATCATTCCCAAAAAGACTCATGGCTGTATTAGCTCAAAAGGGTGCTTCTACTAAATACTGAGCAAAGGGTCTGAATACTTATGACCATGTGATATTTCAGTTTTTCTTTTTTAATAAATCTGCAAAAATGTCAAAAATTCTGTGTTTTTCTGTCAATATGGGGTGCTGTGTGTACATTAATGAGGAAAAAAATGAACTTAAATGATTTTAGCATATGATATGGCTGCAATATAAGAAAGAGTGAAAAATTTAAGGGGGTCGGAATACTTTCCGTACCCACTGTAAATCAAGAAAATATCAGTCTTCAAAATCTATTATTGTTTGAAACCCCATGGAAGCACATCAGTCAGATGAGGAAGAGAAGATGACAAGTGATGAGTGAGAAGAGGAGGCAGGTAATTCACCAGAGAACGGAAGACAGGGAACCAAACCAAGGCAGAGAGGTAAGGACTGGATATCCAGTGAAGTGGAAAACACCACATACCCTGGAGATTGGGGGAGTGGGGGGCAGACATTTTCATCAGTCAGCTGTCTCCTGGGTTTTGGTTTAACTCGTCATTTCACTGTAGGTTTTGAAGTCCACTCTTTAAAGATGGATGCTGTGGGACCTCTCCCCTGAGTATCCACTGCTGTCGTTAAACATCTCTCGTGGCTGTATTCCTCCTTTTGAACATAGCGATGTTATGATTTTTCTGTCCTGCCTCTCAGTTTCTATCATCTCTCTGCTGCCGCTGTAATCACATTCTAAATGTCACGGATTCTCTATCCAGGAAAATCAGCATCGAAATAATTGGGAATATTTACATATAAATAAGCATCTCTTTGGTTACTCTTTGACTGAATCCAACCTACATTCAGTTAGTTAAAGTTTTCATGAATAGCAAGGACCACAGTGACTGAAAAGACAAATAATGCAACCTACAGAAAAGCAGCTCTAATTTTATCAACAAGGACTCTAGGAAGACAGCTTAACTGACAACTGGTCTCTCGCATGACAGTGACACACCACACCCAAACATCCAGCTATGCACAAGTCACTCAAGTTCACACATTTCATGCCAAGTGTTAATAAGATTATTTTCACTCGAACTGAGGAGAAATGCATTATGTTCTCACACTTCTTCCATAACAAAGAAAATGCTAATAGGCATATTTCTCAAAAGGTCCCTCCCCACAAAATATCACGACTGGGAGGCAATGAATCAGTTTTATTCTGAGCACAAATCCAACTCAAAAAGGAACAACAGAAAGTTGACAACAAACAGAAGAGATAAAGGAAAACCTACTGCTGAACTCTGGAGTTGTTTATTCAAAAAGAAAGAACAGTTACATCCCAAGGCCATGGCAAATTAACACCCAAGTGTGGAAATAATCTCTTAACTTGTGTGTCTGTGTACCCCTGTGTTTCAGAAATGAGGACACTGCTGTGACTCACAATGATGGGTTTAAATACCAACCAAAGTTTACCACTATGCAAAGTGTTGTTGAAACCACAGAAGCTTCCAACCAGAGTGAAAAATACAAACAAAAATCGGTACCTTCGGACCCGACCGCCTTCGACAATCGATCTCCTGTCTGTGTTTATAGCTGCTGCCTCCAGCCCTTTTATTACAAGATGTGAACCAGCCATCAGAAGTGTGAAAGTGAGACCTGAAGGAGCAACTGAATCCCTGGACTCTAGGACTGTTTTGAGAGCACTAACCAGAATTTATCTGCACATGAGGCTACACATACTGTATCCCACATAATGGCATTGAGCAATACGGTTCATCTGTTTTATTCACCATATGCTATGCATATGGAACGATGAGGCTAATGACAAGGCTAACAGCCCCTCAGCAGACGCCACATCACTACTAGAAGAACGGAACAACTGAAAGAAGAATTTAGTAGAATAAACAGAATCAAGAAATTCTGAGTTTTCAAACTATTTATAATTTGTTAAAGTTGTCTTAAAACGGAGCTAAGTACACACCTATAACAGGAGTACCCCACCCCAGGACACAGTGTCCCACAGGTGGGTGTTACCACCTTCTATAAACACACACACTTTATCCTCTTTTCAGATATTATTTACAAGAGTGTCTTAGTGAGATTCAAATCTGTTCTGTCTTTTAAATGCAAACATTAAGAACACAAAGTAATCTGCAGTAAATGACGTCAGGATGCACTGTGAAAACTGAGTTAATCAGCACATCTAAATCAACAATACGAACCAGAATTCTCTCTGTCACATGTCCTTAAATTGGCCAATCAGTGAAGAGTATTCTCTGCAAGTTTTAATTACATTCCAAATATGAAAATATCTGTTGTGTAATGCCTGACATCTCTCTGAGTCCAAATGAATCCTGTGAGATGTTGCAGTTTCACAGCTGAATGTGTTTTTGTTTTTCCAGTCATAAACACCTCCAGACAAGGTTACATCACTACTGTGTCGCCGCCATATGGGGCTGTATAAATTATTATTAGATCAGCACTGTTGAATTCATACAGGATGCACATGAACACACACATCAGCAGGGGGAAATGCACTGCTTCAGGAGATGAATTTACTGCCATTTACTGTCCAAGCACAGTGGGATAAGTTTGGAGCAATCTGTAGCAGATGCATTCAGTAAGATTAAACAACATAATGATAAAACATGAAATACGAAACCAGAATATAATAAAGATAAAGGTACTAAAAATGAGATTTGTAGAAGGGCAACAGGAGAGGTCACAATTATCGCTCACTGTCAGTTGCATAATGCTTAGTGCGAGATTGACCTGGTGGGGCTGAAAACAAGTACTGCATGCATCAGTTCACAGCAGCAATCACTTTGAGAGTAACTGCACTTGAGCTGGTGGTATGGTGCTAACAAAGTAACCTGATAATGCAGTGGGTGGTGTGTGGACGCAGTTTATGGTGCAGTGGAGTTGCTAGGATGACAGTTATGCTTAAAGGGAATGGGGGAGCATTGTTTGAGAAGGTGACAGCCCTGGGGAAAAGGCTCTTCCTCAGTTTGAATGTGGGTGTACAAGCCTGCACTGGCTGCTGTGCTGTGAGTCCTTCAAAATGTTGAGTGATTTCCCAGAGTAGCAGCGAGTAAATGACACTGTAATGCTGAAAGTGCCAGTGATTTAGTCAATAAATCTACAGCAATTCCGAAAACAAAAGTCATTTATCAAGTAAACACTGCCAAATAGTCGCTGGTTCCAGCTTCTCAACTGTGACAATGATTGTAAATTAAATATCTTTTGAGTTTGAGCTACTGGTGAGACAAAGACAAGCAATTAAAGACCGTCATTTCTGGCTGCGGGAAATTGTGATGGACATTTTTTTTTATTAGTTTCTAATTTTTTAAAAACAAAACAGCAATTAATTGAAAAACAATTGAGAGATTCATGTAAATGAAAACAATCAGTTGCGGTCCTGTGAGGTCTGTCAGTGCTACAGCATATTATGCAGCGTACAGCAGAGGAAAGCTCATAAGCATCTGTTAAGGTGTGCTTTCTTTATTCTCTTTGAGAAGTTTTCGCTGTCCTCATTAATGTGAACACCTGGGACTTTGTCTGTCTCTGGGGGCCGCTTGTGTTTGTTCACCTTGACTACCTTAACTGGTGTTGAGAGTCTAATTATGGAGGTAAAGCTGCACAGCAATGAAATTTACAAGTTTGAGTCCTGCAGACTTCAATCATGGTAGGTTACTACAAATAGCATGTGTGCATGTGCATTACAAACAGCTGATTCCTACCACTGTCCATGCTAAGACAGATATTAGTGCTGCCACTAACAGTTATTCTCATTATCATTTAATTTGACAGCTACTGTCCTGAATAATCTTTTAGTGTATAAAATATTAAAATGTAAGAAATGTCCATTACAATTTCCCATGGTGATGTCTTCAAATGTCTTGTTTTTCTGTTTCTCACATTAGAGAAATGTCAACAAGTCTGGCATTTTGCTCGAAAAAGGACTTAGACAGTTTCCAAAAATTATTTTAGTATAATTGACTAAACTGCTCATTGATTAATTCACTAATTCTTAGAGCTCTATGTGTAATCATGGTACTGAGAGTGAATCATTGTTAGGAAAAGGCCTTGCAGGTCTAACCTTGAGCAGCAGTTTGCAGATCTCATATTTGCCTTTGGCAGCGGCTTCATGGAGAGGCGTGAACTTCCACAAGTCAGCCACATTCACTGAAGCTCCATGTCTGACCAGTAGCTCGGCTACCTCGTAGTGACCATACGAACAGGCGTTATGGAGGGGAACCAAACCACTGCCAAGGGGAAAAAAAAACAAAAAAAACTATCACATACATACAAAGAGGCTGCTTTCAGCAAGAAATTTGTTTTAGAAATTATTAACAACATTACTTTTTAATCTGTGAAGTAAAACAAAAGAGCTCAAAATGTTTTCAATTGCAATTTCTAAATTCTAATGCTATCAAATATTTCTATTTGCTCCAAATTTAACCACAACATTAAGAATCTCACCCTTTGTCTTTAGCGTGCACGTCGGCCCCGTGGTGCAGCAGGTACTCCACCACTGACACTCTGTTGTAACCAGCAGCAAAGTGAAGGGGAGTCGAGTGTCGTCCCTCCAGATCTCTGCAATTCACATTCTGCGGCGTACACAACGACTGGAGGGGGCGGAAAGAAAACTTTCATCTGAACAAGCTTTTGATTAAAAGATATGATCATCTCAAGACAGTTCTCATCAAGTACAAGATGTTTTGCATGTTCAAGTGCAATAACAATTTTCTTACTGATTAACGTTGAGACCAAAAAAGTAACAAGTAGGAAACCATACAGATGTTTTTCCTGTGGAAAACAGCAGCATGTGATTTATAATCTACATACACATATCATCAGTGGATATTTCTGTCTTAAACATTTCAAAATTGCTTTTTTTTTGTATTTCAACATACCAATTTCTTTTGAGCTGCTGTCACTGTTAACCATTTTTATAACAATTGTGTTTCACAACAAACTGCTTGAGATTGTTAAATATACAATATAATACACAATTTATGATGAAAAATATGTCTATGAAATGTATACTGACAAAAAGGATTTTAGAAAGCAACTGCAATAATACTGTATAGCATTTTTATTAGTATATATGTAGGTTTGATAGCTCATGTTTTATTGTGTTTTACTGTATATTATTGTTTTTTGGTGTTGCACCTGACTGATTCCATACATAGTTGAGATTGTAATGTAACTTGTATTTTATTTTTATGCACACAGGGACAACAGATGAAAATTAGCCATCCTCCTGGTAGATTTAATTCCGAATCTAAAGTCATTATCCCTCACTTTAGCTGCCACTGAAGCAGTATTGAAACTCTTAACGAAAGCTGTGAATTCTTGAAGACCTTTTCACACTGTAGCCTGTTCCATGGTGACGGTAACATGAATTTTGCATACAATGAGATAGTTTTGATTGATCCTTGTGGAACTTGTGTTCCACATAGATCAAAGACAATAAGCACAGTGGTAGTGTAGAGATAACCAGGTGTGGCCAGGATGACGGGATCATTGGCCGTTATCTCGCTTGTTCGAGACAACGACCAATCTAAAGCAAAAATGGGGAGAATGTGTGAGAAACCACTTTTTCTGAGTACCAGTGATGAGCAGTGTGTGCGTGACCTTTTTTGTTTTCTGTGTCTACAGCACTGATTTTTGTCTGTGCAAGAACTTTGAAGTGTAGCAAAAATGCCAATTCCTCATGTTCTAGGTCTCGAACATGAGGATTTGATGCTTTTCTACATCATAAATGATAAAAAAAACTGAATGCTTCTCACCCAAATGATGCTGTGGTAGACTAATAAATAACAAAGCAGATGATTTTTATTTAATTATGTAGAAGAAGTTCCTGAATGACAATCTGTCTGTGCCCTGTTGTTTCAGGTGACCGTCTTTCTAACAGTCACAGTCTAACAGTTCAGTCTAACCTCCTCAACATTTGAACAGATGAGAAGATTCAGCCCAGAAATAGTGCAAAGTGTTATTTCTTAAAAATGTCAATCTGGAGCTCATCCAGACTGTTCACCCACATGCTTGTACTGTATGTGTCTGTGCATCAGGTAAAAAGAGACTGACAGAAAGCCAGACCAGAGCTAATCTTCTGTTCCGCTACGATCCCCTGCCAACCTGCCAAAGTGTCACATGTCACAAGCGGACAGTACCTCTTCATCTGGATAACCCCCTTTTGCTGTCTGTCTCAGCAGGTGAAGAGTTTCACTTGACACCAGATACTTCTGTCAAACACTTTACTGAATCCTACTCCGTTGTGACATTTTGTGGGTGGTTTTATCCAAAACATATGTCAGTGCATCATGAGCAGCTACATTTTTAACGTGAGTGGGCCCAGTGCAGTACCATAACACAAACACCCAACCACAGCCAACCTTGAGTGGGGCAGTTTAAAGCTTAACGGATATTATTGAATTATTCAGACCAAGCAGTGAATTTAAACTAATGGGCTAGACGGGCTACCCTTTATTTCAAACACAGCATTTGTTCTGGAGAATCTGCAGATAAATCATCTTTTTATTGTTCAGCTAGTGCACCTGCTGATTTATACATTTCCTTGTCTCACTTTGACAAAAGTTCTTGTCGGCACCATGTACTTACTGTACATGGATGGAGTGTGTAATTCCAGTGTCTACAGCTTTGAAGTGCACCTCCACATTCAAAATGTCTTGGTACACCTATAGTGCATTTTAAGATTTGGGGCAGTTTCCTATGGCTGTGAAACTCTCCTCTGAGTGAAGCTAGGCTCTCAGCAGCACTGGTATACAAACTTTTGTTTACCTGCAAACTATCTACATTTTGTTTTTGGAGACTTTCTGAAACAGAACTGATAGTTTCCCTGTATCACTGTTTGGAGGACAAACAACAT
The DNA here is from genome assembly GCF_001952655.1 of Monopterus albus. NCBI lineage: Eukaryota > Metazoa > Chordata > Actinopteri > Synbranchiformes > Synbranchidae > Monopterus > Monopterus albus. Next base: position 342,792 of record NW_018127982.1, read on the forward strand.
TATCCTTGCTATGTTTGAGTCCCTTGTGCCGAGTGCACTTAGCTGCCTTTTATGTCTGTTGGCCTATATCATAAAGAAAAATATGAATCAGCAAATGCTTATTTTATTTTTACCTATAAATTGGCCCTGGAAATGCAGTCAATGTCATCTGTATAATTGTAATTAAATTTATACTCCTGGATTGTTATCATAAAAAAAAAAAAAAAAAAAAAACGCTGTAAGGGCAACAAGAACGGTGATAATGCTCAGGACATGTTCATTTCAAAATAGCGTCTTTGGTAAGAACAAGATTATGAGATGCACTACTTCAGCCAGCCACTACATTAACTGTTATTACTAATGAATGATATTATAAAGGTTTTAACCCGCCACATTAGCATAAGCGCTGCCACTAAGCTCAGCAGGTGTCTGTATAAACTGCCAGTGTCAGTCTAGCTTCAGGCACTTGTAGGGTTTATAAACTTCAGAACGTGCTTGATCGTCAGCCAGCCAGGTATATACACAGGGACATGATTACACATTTCTGTTAAATCTTAATGACACAATTAAAAAATATTTTTACTCTCTCAGAGCAAATTATCTCCTATTATCTGCACCTCTGCAATTAATTTGGAAATAAAACTTTAATGGATTTCCTACATTGTTATACTGATAGACTGGGCTAAAGGCACAAAGAGATACAGTACCCCTTGTCTAATTTTCAATTGTACCCATGACCATTACCTTTACCAAAATGTCAGCAATGGCCAAAAGGACCAGACTTTAATCTTTCAATACATATTATTGCTCCTTTTTATATTCCTCATGAAGGGCACAACGTGCACTCTCATTTACAAAATGTGACAATATGCAGCCTAGCTACCTTGACAGTGTCCAGGTCTCCGGCTTTAGCAGCTTCCAGGAGTCTGTAGTCCACATCTGAGTTTCTCACTGGGATGTTTTCTAAAGAGCAGCACAAACAGGAGGAAATGAAGAAACAGACTGGACACCTTTGGATAAACATTACTAAAGCTACAAATGTTTATGAAAGTGTATTTATCCTCTGTAAAGATGTGGAGTTGCATTTTCAATTCACTTTATATAAACACAACAATTTTTGGATGACTTTAAGGGGGAGGGAGGCATCTTGTTAAATGGCCTGATTTCTAACATTTCTTTGTTGTTTCACACCCTGACATTAACAAACAGGAGAGAATGATTCATCCAATGATTCAAACAAGAACACCAAGAGAAAACAAGATGTTTTCTGGTCAAGACTGGGCACAAAACAGAATGCTGCTCCACAGCTGTATACCTAAAAGTCACATGCAACTACATCTGCCATTTTGCTCATTTTTACACATTTTATTTTTTTTTACCTGAAGTTTTTTGAAATCAGGTCTTCACTTACAAATGTTTTGCATTCATTTATTACAGTACCTGTCATAAAGCTGGAGAACCCGACCAAAAATCCAGTGTTCAGCCGAAACATTATTACCAGCATGGACAGTCTGATCACTCAGAAGCTACACAGGCCCAAAGGCAGCAGGCTGTGCAGC
>NW_018127982.1:344394-375609 GCF_001952655.1 Monopterus albus
CACATTTACCTCAATAACAATAATTACTTTTATACATTATTACCTCTTTCCTTTATTGTGTTGGCACATATCTAATCTAAAAGTTTCAATACACTGCCTGTTTGTTGATGGTTGGTTGAAATTCTGGTTTGTTTACTGCACAAGCACACTGGTGACGTACAATACATATTCCTGCCAATGGTTTCGCATACCTCTACTAATCAACAAATAGTGTGCCAAGAAACACAGTAATATGCATCAGGCAGGGAGGAGTAGGAGCTAGTAACGTAGACGTTAACCAACGAAGGCTTCAAAATACTCAAAGTCCCAGTCCCCACAATGTGAGCAGGCACACAGACACAGGATGGCATACCACTGAGTATTTGCTGAACAGCTTCATTTCCCATTTGAGCAGCAGTGAAGCCCTGCAGCGACACCAGTGAGGCGTCTGCCCCGTATCCTAGCAACAGTCTGCAGGTCTGAAGGTGGCCTGCCAGTGCCGCACGGTGCAATGCTGTCTGACCCAGCGTGTCAAGGGCATTCACCTACAAACACAAACAACTTTGTATGGATCCCACATTCTTCCTCACATTCAGCTGCAGATTAGGGACATTACATGTACATGTGGTTAGTACCAGTAGATGAGCACATTTACGTAGAAATATGTGATGAGTCAGCACTTTTACTGCAAAACAAGGGTATTGTTGCTGCATTGCATACTGGTCTACTTTTTGCCTGTAAAAATCTGTACTCCTTCTACAGTGAAAATTACCCCTGTATGACAGTTAAACCAAAATGGCAGCTCTATAAATAAACAATTGCTGAGTCTGACACACAAAAAAAAACAATGTTTAATGGTGATGTTTCTGACTGCAAACACATTTAACAGCAATCGCATTTCATGGTAATGAGAGCGATGCACCAAGACACACACACAAACTATCTGTGATGTATTTATACTGTATGCATGTATAAAAAAGCAGATACATGTACAATGGTTATAATCATGTTTAAAGGATTAAGGCAGAGATCAAGGGAAATAAAAATAGATAAAGATAAAACTAAATATATGAAAGAAATGACAGATGATACATGGCAAAGTGCATGTAAAAATGACTGTGGTTTACCTTGGCACCATGTTTCTGTAACACCTCCATGATGTCGTTATGAGCACGTTCTGCTGCTACATGGAGAGGAGTCATGAAACTGCAGAGAGAGAAAGAGACAGAACAGTGTAAAGGGGACATTGGTTTTTATTGTGTTTATTTAAATAAATGCACACAGTAGGCCATTATAAGACCCTGCTTATCTAGTGGTAAGGCTTGCAGTGGCTTTTTTTATTAGATTATATTAAGAAACACAATTCAGTTAAAAAAGTAAGTTCCACTTAATGGCATCTTCTGTTCCGAAAATACTGGTATCACCATATAGCAAGCTCACTAATGTCAAGCCGGCTGACTTCTGGGTGGTTCTTCACACACACAAATGGGATAAATTAAATATATCCTAAGGCTCTTTTAGACTCTCAAAGTAATATTGGATCCAATGCATCAACTTTTGATAAGAAGATTAATTTCTCTGTGTTTGTGATGTTTGGAAAAATGTATGCACCATTTTACAGTTGTTCCTTTATCATTGACTCCCTATGGGAAAAATGCCTTTTTGGGCCAGGATACAGCATGTGATGAATGAAGAAGCTGTAGTGACGTGGTTTGGCCACTACGCACTGCTCCTGGGGGCGCTTTGGTATCAGCCTCCAATCACATGTACATGTTATAGCATTTTGTTGACAGTGTGTTCTTTGCATACAAATATAAAGAACGATCTCATATTTTGCGACAGTAGTACTCACTCTTTATTCTTCTCATTGACATTTGCACCCTTCCTCAACAGCAGCTCTGTCACCTGTTTCCTCTTGGGGTGTGGTGATGCTACTGCACAATGCTAACACACAAAAAAACACTGTCTTAGCAACTTGGTGCCAGTGTACACATTTATGAATGCAGTATGTTTGTGTGTTTATCTTACCAGTGCGGTCTCGTATGTGTGCGGGTGTTTGAAGTTGATGATCTCCAGTGCCAGGGTCTTCTTAGCCTTGGTCATGTCAGCTTCTCGAGCGGCTTGAAGCAGTGAGTGGCCCTTAAACTCATCTAAACACACAACATGTCAACATGTCAAGAACAGAGAAGATGACCTCAGCTTCAGTTTGACGACTATGACATTTCAAGTTAATCTTGAGAGGTTTTCTACAAACCCAAAGGTTGAAAAAATATCTAAATCTACACAGGAGCACCTGATGCTTCAAATAATTGAAAAACAGGAGTTATAAAGCTCTCATCCAAACATATTTTCATTTGCAATGACCCTGCAACATACCGATACTTCAAAAATATTGCTTCAAAGTCTACCAGCGAGCTAACACATGATGCAACAGTCTGTGTTGTGGATGTGGAGCGGAAACAAGTGATTATTCCCCAGGGACTGAAAATTACAACAAACTTTACTGCTTCAGACACATTTCAGGCTGAATTAAAGGAGCAGATTCATGTCTGTCTACTGACTGAGGAACAGCATTCATGCATTTATAATCAGACATTTAGACAAATGATGTGAGCAACACACTGACATCACACTCGCAGGGTGTCTACAGTGATACAAAAGTTAAATTTATGATTTTTTAAGACCATTTTAATACCACTTTAAATGAAATTAAAGACCAAACTTGCAATGGAAATACCAAAAATAACATATTCTCTTTCCAAGTAAACATATTGATGTCAGTTCAAAATGAACAGTAAGGTAAAATGCAAAAACTGTCAAAAAAGGTGGCCTTCTCAGAAAAAAAGGGAAAAAACATTGTCTTAATGTGTTTGTGAAACCACAAAAATGCCATCACTGTCCTAAACAGGGCTCCAGACTAACATTTCATACTGGCGGGACTGGTGCCAACAAGACTCTCAAATGGTGGCACCAGTGCCAGATTTGGTAGCACCCTCTGTTTTACACCGTAGTGCAAAGTAATGAAATTCAGAGAGAGGGAGACTTATGGAAACTTGTTCCATAAGGGAACATTTTGTTCACTTCCATGTACACGGAACTGGTAACTACTGGATGTTAGCTACAGTATATTTCGCTTCATACATGAACAGTTCTCTTGTCAAAAAAACTGAGGTTTACACTTTCAAATGTTTCAACACTCGAATGAGTTCAAATCAACTGCTCCAAACATGACTGGAGTAATTATACCCTTTCTAAGACGGCCTATTCCTTAATTCAGCACCATGTCACATTTAACGGTGTTTATGTAAATTAAGCTTCACACTCACATGTAAGTCTCTCCTTCAGCTCGGGAGTAGGTGCCATGTCCACAGAGCTCTTGCTGTGGCAGTTGAGCAGAGTCGGGTCGGCCCCGTGGCTCAGCAGCAGGGAGCAGACCTCCACTCGGTTTTTAGACGCCGCTTCATGGAGAGGGGTGAACTGCCATAGATCCATGGCATTAACACATGCTCCGTGCTTAAAAACAAAACAAGTAATGAGGAAGCAAACAGAGCAGATATGTCATTGTTAGAAAGAGTTTTCTTTGAAGTAGTCAGTCCTTACAAACATTGTTCAAGAATGTTGCAGGGTTGATATACATCTTGTTTTTAATGAAAGAAAATACAGTGGAACAATGGATAATCGTTTCAGTTGATGGTCAGTCCCAGTGCCTGGGTCAGTACTGAGCCAATATGTGTGTGTACCTTTAGCAGCAGCTCCGTAACTTCATAGTGCCCATAGGAGCAGGCATTATGCAGAGGCACCAGACCACTGGAGAAGCCAAACACAAAACAACATTCTAGAATAAATATACATGTTAACAATTCTTAATAAACTCATTCTCTAAGTACAAAAAACAACTGAAGCTGATGGGAATGTCATTAGTTTTGCAGGTAGTTGGTTAAAGACCAAAGTATTAGACAAATTTAAACTTAGATCTGATGATGGTGCAAAGTTAAGGGATGAAGTTTTGATACTTCATCCTTAGGACATGAATGTGAATACTGAATTTCATCATAATCTAGCCAATGGGTTGTTCATACATTTCACTGAAAAATGCAAATGTGAACCAGGTGGTGCTAGATGAAAAGTCAGATGATCACCAAAGTCATTAAGGTTCATCCTCTGAGAGTTGTGAACATCTGTACAAAACTGAATGGAATTTATTCAGAAGTCAATTCTTATGTATACTTCAGAATGAGTGTCATGCTTTTTAAGGTTGGGGAAAAAAAAGAGTCAACTTGCGGATGTGTTCATCCAGTCAGGTGAACAGATTCTCGATGTGTCAGGGATCTACTGCACAGATGATGATCATTTCCTAACCTACTTAAAAAGCCTACTGTCCAAGTCTGTTGTGAGAACAGTAGATCAAAATTTGGAAACATTTAAAATGTGTTCTTTAAACTTTAATTTGACTTATTTATTCATACTTACCCCTTGTCCTTGGCGTGAACATCTGCTCCATGCTGTAGTAACAGCTGAACTATCCTCACCCTGTTGTATCCTGCTGCCAGGTGAAGTGGAGTGGACTGGGGAAACGGGAAGAGGCGCACAGAGATAAAGAGAGATGATAAGAGCAAGGACAGAGAGAAAAGAGGCAGAAAGTGGGAAGAAAAAAGTAAATGTTAGCCTACATGTTCTTACTGCAGCATGACAGCCTATCATCATGACTTCATCATCAGTCATGTATACAATGAGTATGTGGAGGATGTACATATTCAGGTGTGTTCTCATTTTGCTGCCAGATACACAAACATTTTTAAAGGAGAAAATTGCTTTTCACCCCAATCAGTCTGCAATGACAAAGCCTGACTACTGTGTATTCGCTCCATAAAATGACTAAAATGAAAAGCTGCAGTTCTGAATGCCTTAAGGTGGGACTGAAATGAGATGGCTTCAGCTCCTCATGCAGCATTTCCTCTACTGTATATGCTCTCAATAAAGGCCATTCTTCAAAGCTTGAGTGACACCCAGACTGGTGGAGAAATGTTACAGGCAGAAAGTAATGGAAAACCTGCCTCCGAGTCATGATACAAAAGTCATTTCACAGCAGCAGATGTATTAGACTAGAACAGGACTGGGATTAACACATACACTAGGCAGATATAAAAATAATTCTCACAGTACATACTGGCCTAACAAACACTGTGCTGCATTAACTAATTCCTGCAGTCTGACACTGTCCCTTTCATATACGTCATTTTTTTGATGTTGGAACAGGAGTTGGTCCATATTCCTGAAAAGCTCACCCACCAATGTTCCTCTTCAAAACCTACTACAATCTCTGGGACTTAGAAACTTCAAACTGCTACTATGAACAAAGGATATTCACAATTGGGGAAATAATAATAAAATCCCCCATTACCTCCTGTGGTATCTATACCTTAACACTTTGTCTTGGTCACTAACTAACGACCCCTCTGGTACCTGAAACATTCCCATTTTCACTGGGACTATTTGTTTGGCAGATTCAAGTTCTGCTGAAATCTTTCCAGTGATGATGATTACACAAAGGAACCGAGACACTGTTACTGGAGAGAAATGTTCACATTTTCTTAGAGTATTACAAAGTGGACATCTCAAAACCAGGGCACCTAAAATCAGAACTATAACTGAGAAACTACTTTTTACTGTAGTTTATATTTCCCTCACAAACAGCTTGGAGTATAAAGAAATGTAAAGGTTTTCTTAAAGAATGTCTAAATAGTTGGTTTAAATATACTGAAGAGTCTTGGGTAAAGCTTAAGACTGATGTTCATCATGTTTGTTTTTTGTTTTACTCAGAGAATAACAGCTCTATAAGGGGATTTTACAGCTAAACAGTAAACCAATAGTGTGAAAGAGGAAAATGTTAGCATGACAGTATGACAGGTTCACGTGTGAAAAGGGTGTCAACCTTCCTCTCAGTCACATTGCACTATGCATGTTACAACCATATTTACAGCTGATTTCACCAAGTTAACAAGATCTCATGAGGTGATGGCATGATCTGATTGTCACCCCTCCCATTACTGTACCACGCTTGTGACAGCCTACAAGACTTGTTTTCTCACAACTGCTTTGAGGACAATAATCCATGTCTGAATGTTCTGATTAGACAGCAGCTTGTTCTTGAGTGCCATCACCCCCTGGAATCTGGTGTGAACCAGTGTAAAGACTCCTCCTCATCATGCATACAGTCAGGTCATACTGTAGCAACGCAGGTGAATCTACTGACAGCCATGTTATGTGCTGAAAGAAGAATGGCAAGGCAGGACTTTGGGACGGGAACAAGCTCACAATGTCGGTGAGACAGTGAAGGGAAGGTGCTTATAGAAAGCGACCATCTGTTGTGACTCATGGCAACAGGGTTCAGATGTTCAGGTGGTATGATGGCTGCACAGTGGCATACTTCACCCAAAAAAAAAAAAATGTTATATGACAGCATCACCACCATCCAACAAAACAAACTAAACTCCAAACAGTGTAGCAATCTGAGCTGAGCAAGCCAGCCATGAGCAAACAACTTACCAGCATTATCTGGGATGTCAACTGCTAACAATGTCGCCACAAACATAAGTTGAAATAATAAAACAAAAAAGGAAAACAACAACAACACAAACAGCACAGAAATCACAACATGACAGCAGCTTTCAGAAATGCTACAGTAGAGATAACAGAGGTGTGACCACAGTCACTGGTCGCAGTTTAGACAACATTTGTATTGGTGTTATACAGACACACATATAGTAAAGCCAGTTAAGAGGTTATTCACTAGGCACTTAGAGAAAAATCTCTACAACACTGTTTCCTTAGATATGATGCAAAATCTGGGCAACATCATAAATACACAACGTTAACAAGACACAGGTCATTTTTCACAAACCAAATGAAGAATATGCTCATGTTTTCACTGCGGGCTGACTAATTTGTAAATTATGCAGCATTGTTTCAAAAAGCTACATTGTCCCTGACAATCCTGGACCTCACTCATCAAAACTGAAGACATTTTAACTGAGGTCAGGACAACACTAGGTGTGCGACTCTGGCCAGACTTTAGAAGAGATTTTGAAAACTAGATCACTGCTCACTCCGGAGCTCAGCTGAGAGGCAGAGAGGCAGGGTGGACAGATGGTACACTCGTATTTACAGGATATGACAGCAGCATTTGGAAGGAGCAGGACAAGGCACACAGTCATCATCCTCATTTTAAATGTGGTGTCATTTTGTGTGAGTGCATTTCTGCCTGTGTAGCTGCTGTTGCAAATTGTGGACATAAATAAACAAAACAAACAAAAAAAAACCCCTAAACGTATAAAAGCATTAATCTGGTCCTCAGTACATGTTAAACCGCAAGCTATCAGTGAGTCATCGGTTAGGTCTTAAACAACTCATACACACACTGTTGCATCAGCATCATGTCATTGCCAGGGTCAGACTGGGTAGTTTAAGCTCCACCTCCTCAATCTGTCAACTGTGTGACAGCGAAGGGTCCATGCATGTGTGTGTTTGTGTGTGTGTCTCAAAGAAAGAGAGAGAGAGAGAAAGGGGATAAGATTACTTCCACACAAACTGCACCGCTGCCTCAACAGATTCTCCACACAGAAGCATATTTGCAGTAAAGTCATAAAAAAACAACTGCAGCTGAGAATAATTACAGCAGTGTGACCACAGTAGCCACAAATAATAATAGTGCAAATAATTAAAAGCAGCATCATTTAACATATCTGATCCAACCTACATCCTTCGACAACCCTCCACTACAGACTGCTCTGTTTCTAGATCTTTGAACAGCTCATTTTATGAAGCAAAGATGCAGTTTTTAAGTGAGCGTTTCACAATGAGCATTCCTTTGTCTGTCTGCATCGTTTATACTGTTTATTTTGCATTGTTTGCACAGTTTGTTGCTTGTTAATGCTGTTTATTGTGTTATACTGCACAGCCTTATGCTGGTTTACTGTTTACTTGCATGGGGATATGTACATGCACATTGAGAGCCGATGTACCACAGTCAAATTCCTCGTGTGTCCGACACGCCTGGCCAATAAAGCCGATTCTGATTCTGATGCTTCAGATGTAAGAAAATGGAAAAAAAAAAGGTTTTATTGAATTTTCATTAAAAAATGACCAGTGTAATGAGCAAACACAAAAGTCTGTGTTTACTAAAGCCACAGTCTGAAACACTCAAGTGCAGCACCAGTGTGATGAGCAAACACAAAAGTCTGTGATTACTAAAGCCACAGTCTGAAACACTCAAAACATCTTGGAATGCTTTTGCTCTGTTTTTTTCTTTTTTATTTTTGATTACATGTGCAGAGTCACTGCATGTTTTAGCTCCATGTATGCCATATATATTAAATTCAGGATAAGTTAGTCTAATTAGAAATGCCCAGACGTTCTAGGACAAAATAGCTGCAATTTAATGACCTTTCCACCGCCCTGGTGCTTTCTTTGTGTTGAGTACTATTTAGCAAATGTTAGCATGCTAACACTAAACTATAATGATCATGACAGTACACATAACTGTCAGCGTGTTAGCATGCTGACGTTTTGGCTCAAAGCATCACTGTGCCTACATCCAGTCTCACAGACCTGCTACCATGGCTGTACACTGACTCTTGTTTGCCAGGATGTTTAAAGGTTTAAAGCATGCAGCAACCAGCATATAAATCAGCAGAGGAGGGTCAGTGTTCCAGGGAAAAATGAGAACTATGCTGGCAGGTGAAACTCCCTTTTATGTCTGACCTAGGTGCATTCTCCACTATGCTATCTGCTAATAACCTTCGAAATACTATTTTTTTCTGTAAATGCGTGTTGATTAGTTTAACTCAATTATGAGTTAGATGTAGCTCGTTTTTGGTGCCTGTGACCTTCAGCTGTGTTTCCTCTCTAACACACCTCTGAGATTTGATGAAATATTCTGCCCTGAAGTGAAAAACCTAGTGCACTATGTTTCAAATAGATGCTATCGGCACTTTCAGAGGCACACTGAAAGTGAACTGTAACAATATGAAAACCCCACTCTGTTGCGTTTTAATCATCTAAAAGCTTTTCAGTGAGGTGGGGTGGGGTGGAACAGGGAAGATGATGAGAACCCGAAATATGGGAGCAAAATGAAGGGAGTAAGGAAGCAAGGAGAGATGCGGAGGGCACGTTCAAGTCATGATGAAAAATAATCAATTTTTCTGACTTCCCTTGGTAGCATTTATCTCTTTTATTTATCTCTTCTCCCTCCATATAAATACTATGAATCTGAAGGTTATCTGCAAACTCAGGTAAGTAATGGCAACAGTCCCCTCACGTGTTTATTTGATTTTGCTTATTTGGCCATTTAACGCTAAACATCATCATCTCAACAGCATGAAAAAAAATAAATCAGAACATCAAAAATAGCAATCCCACAAATTAATTTAATACACCATTTAAAAACTGTGTGTAATCTTCTGCTGTTATTTGCTTCGTTTTCATTTATTCTTTAACCTGACATCCTCCTCCTCAGTCGTCTTCTTCTCTTTATGAGCCTATCAATCTGTTCCCATGACAACGGTGACTGCTAGCTGTCAGCAGTTGCCATAGCAATGAGACGTGATTTATCTCAGAGGGTCAATGGCCACATTTGGATCATTTTGTTTGGCGCCGTTCACATGAACACACACGTGTGTGAAGCTCTGATGTTATTCTTTGCCACAATGGTTCTGGAGCTGCTACACTCCCACTTAAACCATAAATCTGTGAATTCACCTGCTGCAACACCCACAACACTGCAAATAAAACAGTCCTAACAAATCAATTACCCTCAGACCATCTTGAAATAAAATATATTCTGCCAGTAGGGTGGGATAATTCAACTTAAATCTAAGACCTGTTTCACTAGAGTCATTTTAAACGGGTATGACTATCACAGATTCCTGCACTCGGATCGAGAGAACACATTTCAAAAATATCTTTAAACATGTTAAGTGAATTAAAAGCAGGTGAAATGAACAGATGCACCTCAAATAAATCTAAGTATACACCTTTAATGCACTGTTTTTGTTGAAACTAGAGGTGCTGCAATGTGATCTGAACCATAAATGCACTTTGACATCATGAACATTAGTGGTGTAGAGATTCTTTACAAATTGATCAGCAGGATGATAAAAACATACAAAAAACATCTTGTGGTGCTGACACACATTTATCTACTGACAATGGATACAATATTACTGAGCTCGATAAAGGAGAGAGAGAGAGAGAGAGAGAGAGAGAGAGAGAGAGAGAGAGAGAGAGAGAGAGAGAGAGAGAGAGAGAGAGAGAGAGAGAGAGAGACCATTTTACTATGTACACCTTTGTGTTCCTGAGTGTTATGGTTCATACATTAATTATTTCCCGTTTTACAAATGTGAGAAGGAAAACCAAGGTGCTTGCATGTGCTTCAAAGAGAGGTCCAACTGTGACACTTAAGACAAAACTTAAGCTGCTTTGTTTTCTTTTTGACTTGATCTGTAGCCTAAATGAAAAGTGGTGATTCGCACACTGAGTGGGAATGTTTGTTGTTCTTCTTCCATTTTATTAGAAGGCACTGACATGAACAAGAGTTTCTTTTGCTGATCTCTGTGTTAAAGTGCAGTTTTGATGGTGATGGCAAAAACTACATGCCTGCCAGTAACCTTTTTAAATGATTCAGTGATGAATCACCCTTGCAGTGGGACAAAAGTATTTGATACACTGCCAATTTTCCAAGTTTTCCCACTTACAAAGAATGGACAGTTCTGTAATTTTCATCGTAGGTACACCTCAACTGTGAGAAACAGAATCTACAAAAAAAATCCAGTAAATCACATTGTTAGATTTTTAAATAATTTATTTCCATTGTATTGCATGAAATAAGTATTTGATCACCTACCAACCAGCAAGAATTCTGGCTCTCACAGACCTGTTAGTTTGTCTTTAAGAAGCCCTCCTATCCTCCACTCATTGCCTGTATTAATTGCACCTGTTTGAACTAGTTACCTGTATAAAAGACACCTGTCCACACACTCAATCTATCAGAGTCCAACTTCTCCACTATGGGCACATTACACCATCATGGCTTAAAATCCTGCAGCGCACACAAAGTCCCTCTGCTCAGGCCAGCACATGTCCAGCCCTGTCTGCAGTTTGCCAAAGACCATCTGGATGATCCAGAGGAGGCATGGGAGAAGGTCATGTGGTCAGATGAGACCAAAATAGAACTTTCTGGTATAAACTCCACTCGTCGTGTTTGGAGGAAGAAGAAGGATGAGTACAATCCCAAGAACACCATCTCAACCGTGAAGTATGGGGGTGGAAACATCATGCTTTGAGGGTGCTTTTCTACAAAGGGGACAGAACGACTGCACCGTATTGAGGAGAGGATGGATGGGGCCATGTATCACGAGATTTTGGGCAACAACCTCCTTCCCTCAGTAAGAGCATTGAAGATGGGTCGTGGCTGGGTCTTCCACGACTGAGAACCCCCAAAATTTTACAAATCATGTTTTCAGGGAGCTCACATCTTATTAAGAGGAGCCGAGCTCCCACTAGCTCCCTCGTAGTTCGCACCATGCTCTTTCTGGTGGTTAAATAACGCCCAACTTTATTTTGAATGCAGAAGGAAGTGTCTAACAGTGTACTTCAAGAGCTGATCCTCAAATGATGCTCTGACTTGCAAACTGCTCAAAATTGTGTTTGTGTAATCTCATCAGCCATGTCAGTGACCATAACCCTGCGGTGCAAAGTTGGTACCATATCTCCTACTGAGGTCTTTTTAAGAAAAACATTTTGAACTACAGTACAAAACTATGGAAATGAAGGATTCAGTCAATCTGTCAACAATCACTGCATGTTGTTATAACACCTGATCAAGCTTTTTGCATGATGCAGTGACACTGAGGATAAGAAAAAGGGGCTCATTAACTTAATCCATAAAAAGCATATAAACTGAAATTAGCGTGAAATTAAAACTTGTACATTAAAATCAGTAGTTAAACATCCTTTTTAACTTGGGCTCCACTCTTTTAGCTACTTCAGTACTCAGGTCAGCCGTGCACATCAGCAGGTGGACACTAACAAGATGAATAGTGTCAGATGGCTGGATCAATAAATGTATTAGTAAATCTGTGTGCTATTTAAGCGATACATGCACGCACACACAAAATAAGCTGCTGGAAGCTCAACCAAGCCAACAGCTTAGAAGATATATAACCTACAACTAGTCTCCTCATCTTGCACACTCACAGACATACAGAAACACACACTGATATCTCTGCCATCACACATCTATCTGCTCTGCTTCTCATCTATGAACACTGAATTTCCAAAGGACGAGTAGAGAGGCCTCATACAACAATCACCTGAAGCTCATTATCAGCAAAACCACTGAGCTTGTGGAGGACTACCAGCAAAACAGGAGGTCACCAAACTCTGATCAGCTGGACACAAATTCAACGGGTTCCCCACTCTAGGTGGGATATCACCACTGTAGTCACTGAACACTTCCCGTCATAGAGACCAATGCATAGTATTTTCCATTTTCGACAATTTTAACAGGTTCAAACAAAAATGGAATCTTTTCAAAAAGCATGAATGGAATTTAAAAGTTTAGTCTAAAGTAGGTCAACCTAGTCATCAGTAAGTCTTGGGGGTCCATCGGCAATCACAGTTTGGCCCTTTTCAAAGTCACTCAGATCCTTACACTTGTCCGGTTTTCCTGCTTCTAACATATCTGCTTCAAGGGCTGAATGTTCACTCGATCCCTAATATGCCCCACACACACTGACCGGTGTCACTGTAATGAGATAAGTGTTAGTCAGTTCACCTGTCAGTGGTCATAATGTTATGGCTGATCAGTATATACTGTATACATAGTGTAGAATCTTCTTAAGATTATATGGTTTCAAGTTTCAACAATAAAATGTGTATTTCTGAACATATAGTACTATAAAGTCCAACCTTGGGCTTACATTTACATGGAAGCAAGAGGTTAAATTAATCACTGACAAAAGTTTATTAAAACTGTACCATACCCTATCTGCCATCCGGACAGTTAATAAATGCTGGTGGGTATTTTTATTCTCTGTTTCAAAGAAGCAGAAGTGTAATTTCTCTCTCAGATAGGGCATCGGGTTACATTTACAAACAGGCTGACTCCGCTGTGAAAAATGTCCTGTCAAACAGTCATTACTACAACCTTGTACACATTCACCTGGTTTTGTAAATCTGAGAATTTTGCACTAAGACTAGAGCTGCAACAGCCTCAACTCAAATCTGCAGACTCATCAGGATCGCACAGGAGACCAACAAATGAGAGCCTAATATCGGAGGAGAGTTTCCAGGCAAGCTGGCACATTTTTCAATAGTGAGAAGACAGCCCTGGAATGAAAAGAGCCTCATTCAATAACACAGTAAAAGCTGAGGAAACAACAAACCTCAAATTTCTGTTATCGAAAGTGCCTGCAACTTTTCCTTGTAACAGCGCTGTCTTGTAAACTATGGAGCCTCCAAACTGCCAAAATGTAATAAAAGACTGGAGTGTAAAAAAAAAAAAAAAAAGCTTTTTACTATAATAAATTAAACTTAATACCCCTATTTATCACTAGCAAATGCATGTTTTCAGCTTATTTTGTTCCTGAAAAGTTTCAGAGAGACATTTTTTTCAGCAGATAGTGATGGTAAACACAGTCAGCCAGCGTGGTGCTCTCAGCAGGATACGCTACTATAATCAACATTTAAACAAGGCTTCAACTCTTTTCCTTTCCCTCTCTCTCCCTCTGAATTTTAATCTTGGTCTTGTCCTTCAGTTGTCTGTTACTTTGATCTGTGCACCAGCTAGGGCGCGAGCCGGAGTGATGATTCCCGCCAGTAAGATATAGATCCAAAATCACAATGTTCATAAATACACACAAACACACGTTCACAACAGACGGTGCTCAGTATGAAATGTATTCTTTAAAATAGAATTTCCGGCACAGCTCCTGACAGTCAGTCTAGATAATACATATAAGAGGAGAATATTGAACATTTGAAAAACCAGGGAAGGAAACAAGTAGATGTTTGTGTGTTGGCAGTGGTTAATCAGAAAGCACAAGACTTTTTCCTGCGGAAGTCGCATATGCAAGGCTAAGAGTTGTGTGTGTGTCCACCTCAGGTGTGTATACAGTATGTGTCTGTGTGGGAGTGAGGGGTAGGTTTCACTCAAGGTAGCCTGATAACACTCATCTGTATAAATAATATCCCACCCTGATAGGCCCTCAATCATCTGAGCGCATTTTCACACACACACACACACACACACACACACGCACAGCAGAGCAGTGTAATAACTTTTATTTATACCATTGAGGCTGGGCTAATAGCAAACACCTCTCTGTGTAAGGCAGCACTCTTCAACAGCAACACAAACTACAGCCTCCAAGATGATAACGCAGCTGAATCCACACATCTAATGAAACAGTTTGAACACAAACTGAACATGATTACTTTCATGAAGGGAGGATTTACTGCACGACTGCTGTATTAAAACTCACTTTTCCCTAAGTATACCCAATAAAAAGCCAGCTAAATCCTGCTGAGGATCTCAGTTCGCAAACCAAATGGCATTAACATGCTAATATAACAGCCTCCATTCTTGTTGGAAGGATTTTGGAACCTGGCTACAGGGATTTTCTCCCATTCAGGCACAAGAGAATTACAGAGGTTGGCAACTAATGTGGGGCCACGAGGCTTGACTCACAACACCTTCAAGCAGTCTCCAAACCACTGCACATAGTTGGAAGTGCGCTATTGTTTAAAATGTCATTGTACACTACATCACTCCCAGGAGTTCCCTTAACTAGTACTCAGAACCAGTCCAAAGCTATGTGGTGTCCACATACCTCTGGCTTTTTTTTCCCCCATCTCATTTGTCCTGACTTTCTTCTCTTGCATGTACAAGCAGAGCATTTTTAATTGCAAATGTGTGTTGGTTAATTAACATTTATGTTCCAGATCTGTTCGTTTGTCTTGTGAGAGTTGAGGAGGAAGAGGCTGAGAGTTGGTGCCACTTATAATTGAAATAAAAGAGAAAAGGAAGAGGAAGAGGGGAGAGTGACCGATAGCGAAGGAAGTGTATCGTGTCTAATTATACAAGAATCATCTTTATTATTAATCATTAGGATGCTGTCACGCTCTGTTTAGTCCATGATTATCATTAGTGTCCTCGTACCGTATTGTGTGTTGAGTGATATTCAGTGTGTTACTCAACAGTCAACTACTGATGTATGTGTTTTTAAGTGGATCTTCATTTGGTTTACTCAATTACAAAAATAAACGCTGTAATTTCTTGCATGTCAGCATATTTGTAATGTGAAAAAATGCATTAATGTGTCGGAGGTACTGTAGTTATCTGCTGTTTGTTTGGTTCTTATTCTCATTTTCATCTGTGTCTTTTGGCGATGTGACACTCATCAAGTCAAAACACATACTTCATACTGTATTTGTTTTTATGGTAGCTATTAGGCACAACCTCATTGCTCTAAATTTTGTAACTACATTTCCCACAGTTTTGGGGGCACTGGAGGATGTAAACAGGAAGCCTAATGTTGCCACAGACTCAGTTATTTAAACCTGAGCCCCATTAAATTAGGCACCAAAATAGTCATTTGCAGATACTGTTTGCAAAGCACCCACAACAATCATTTGACCAATTTAATATCGAAGAATTATGACTATTCCCAGACAAGCTCTAGTTAGAAGAATCACATTTTTTGTATCATATCTAAATCGATAATGGACGTTTAGTCGTGAGGAACATTGGAAATGACTGTCATGTCGAGCATGTTATCAGTAGGATAGAATAGTAGGATAGGTTTTTGCCCATGGATACATCTGTCTCTCTCTTTTAATATTAATTGTAAAATGACTGACTTTATTTGTATGTCTTACATTTTTTTCTGACTGTCTTTTAATCGAGATGTGGAGAAAGTATTATTTATCTATTAGTGTTGACATTATTATCCTAATATAATGATCATTGATAAAGAACAATCCCCATAATGTCTGGGCACATTTAGGGTTTTAGTGCGTGTCTGATATTGTCAGCATACTGAAGACTTGCACGTTGTTGCGGTCCATCTTTTTGTGCATATATAATAATAAATAAACACATGCACATTTATCTGTTTTCTGCATTGATGGATTTTTGCTTGCAATCTTCCCAGCATACTGATTTGTTTTAGTGACAGGACAAGGATCTCAAGCAAAAAAAGTTTTTATTATCCCTCAGTTTCATCTAATATTTATAGTTATTATGCAGACGTCACTCAGTAATTTCTGTTAGCAGTGGGAAGATAAATCTACCTAACCCTGTTAAATTACTTAAAGACCATAACAAGGATGAAACTGCACTGGCGTGAAAATATATTCAATCTGCTGTGCATGACTGTTTTCAGTCCGAGCAATTAAAGAGCATTACACATCGTGTAGGAGAGGTCATTTCAGAATATGTCTGAGCATATGTTTTATATTCAGGAAACGACCACATTCCTCTACTTGTGAAATCTTAAAATTCAGCATTTTTCAATGATCTCTTGTGTTTGCCACTGCATCGCCACACAATTTCAAATTATACGGTTTTCCCTTGGGGTACCACGTCCCCAGCAGGCCACCTGCAAAAATAATAGCCATAGGACCTTCTCACAATTATGCATATGATAGTGATGTGATGGATACAAGCTGCAGCTGAGCATCATCAACACTGAAGTGCCCATAATTATAGGAAAGAGCCTCTTGAAGGCTGTTATTGCATTTATATCACAGCTACCAGGAGCACAGAGTAAAAATCTCCCTTTGGCTCCCTGGTAGTCCAAACAGTTGTCATAGCAACCAATAAAATACAGTGGCTCTGCTTTAGTGACTGATAATTTACCTCTATCTCCATTTTCTGAAAAATGTCTCTGGCCAATCAGATCGCTTAGATAAAACTACTTGCTTCTACACACGATTACACAGCTGTAGACCAGCGTCCTCTTGCAAGTGGCCCTGCAAGATTGTCAGCGGTTTGGGTTTTTAATGTGGATGTTTCACATGATAATATAAATGCTGTTTTAAAAGCAAGTCTGTTCAACACAAATATTCATTTAGACTAAAGAAACACCTGCAACAACTGGAAAGGGAGCCCACACCTATTTTGGACAAGTGGCGCTGCAGATGCTTCTCAGCCTGCTCGCAAGGGGAGTCAGAAGCAGTCTTTATTTCTGTCAGGTTGGAAAACAATGATATGGAGGACTACAGGGACTACTTTAACTAAAGCTAGAAAATAGTCAGCTAGAGAGTAGTCTGTTTTCCTTCCAGTCATTCAGCCGAGGGACTAATCATCAGTCACTATCCAGATGTTCTGCTGTGATGCAGCAGAGATTAGCCTGAGGCCCAGGACTCCCCAAGGACACATGAGGAAATGCTGTGGTCACAAAATAATTTCTAGTAAGTGAAGAGGATGTAATACAACACTTTCCTCTGTTGGCCAGTGTAGTGTTGGTGTTACCTGGCATGTCATTTAGCATGCCAAGCATTTTTGCAAGCACTGAAGTCTCCACACTCTGCAGTCTACTAAGATGAAAATTAACTTCCAAATGCTACATTAGCTGATAGTTCAATTCTGATCTACCTTTGCTATTTGACAATCAAGTACAATATACATGTTATGACACACACTCCAGGTGAGCAGCATGAGAAACTCAGACCATGTAAACTGTGAACACTCTGGTTTACTAAACCTCTTTAACTGGGTTCAGCTCTGTGCTTCATAGCAATAGAAATAACATTCACATTCGGGTGGCTCCTGATGAACCAGATTTTCCCTGAGTCCAAGGTGACTATTCATATCCATTAAAAGCCTATTTCATTTCTGTTTGACTGAATGCCTCAAACTGTTGTCTGCCTCTGTTCAAAATCAATACATCTAAAGAAAATTTCATGTGACTGAATCACTGCTGTAATACATACATCCAAACCCACCTTATTCCTTAATCAGCTGAAAAAGCAGAACCAAAACATAAATTTCATTACATCAGTTTTGTGTGTGTGTGTGTGTGTGTCGTGTCCGGGACAGCACAAGAACCATCCCTGAGTCTGACAGTGTTGCGTGTTGTTATGTGCTGCCAATGTTCTGCACGAGTGCTAATTTATTCACTAAAGGGGTTTGTGTCTGCAAATTCATCTTAAATGACTGACAGCCAAGAAAAGCTGCTAATGCCTGCTGGAGATGGCTCAAATTATTTGATGCAACTGAGACACGCACGACTGCCAATTACATCATTTGAGTCACTTTCCTGGTTTAAATAACAATAATAATAATAATAAAAACTTTAAACACCAGCTTTGCAACCTCACTTTCCTGAGCTGAGATGTAGTTATGCAAGTGGCAGTGATAAACTTGTAACTATGTGCATGTTTGTTGTTTTTGTTTTTTTTTCTGCTCTTACCTTGCGGCCATCACTCGCGTGGCAGTTGACATTGAGTGGAGTGAGCAAAGCCATTAGCTTCTCCTCGTTTCCACTCCTGCAAATGTACACACACAAACACACATTAGAGAGAAAACGAGGAGCACCAAGACAAAAGATTAGCACCATTTCTCAGCAGGAGAGTGTGTGTGCGTGTGTGTGTGTGTGTGTGTGTGTCTTGGGGGGGGATGAGGGAGAATGAGATAAGGAGCCTGAGGCTGAAGGGAAAAGATGAAAATTTCATCTGCAGAAACAGACCGACATAAGCAAATGTTTGAATTGAAGGATTGAGGGGAGTGTATGTGTGTTTTTGTGGACATTTCATGTACAACTGCAACAAGCTAAAAAGAATATGTTAGAGGATACACTGTTCTAGCTACAGAGGATTTTGTTTATGTTGTTGATCTGTTTCCTGGTTCATGGGCTCTCTGCCCTGGCACTGGATGACCACTGGGAAGTGTTGCCAAGGCAGCAGCCAATCCAACCATCATCCCCATGATAGCCGTAAAGGAAGAAGCTGTCAGATGGAGAGAAAAGGATTATTCTTCTATTCTCCCATGTTCCCCTCCTCTCTCCCTCTCCTTTCACTTTTTGGGGGCTTATCTTTCCTTCTCTTTGTTTCTGTATCTTTCACATCCTCCTCTTCTTCTATCCCCTTTCCTGTTTTTTCTTCACCTCTCCAACCACCATTTTTTCCTGCTGCTTTCCCTCCTGCCCTTTTCCTCTCTCCATTCCTCTCATCCAAGTTGTTCACCTTTACCTTTCTCCCACCACTACCTCTTCCTCTCTACCTCTTAGCAGTCATTCATTCATTCATGCTTTTTCCTTTCTTTTGCCCAACTAGCCACTGCCTACTGCTTGTGCCAAAAAAAACAAGAGCCTTTGTTTTGATACAAACAAAATCTTGAGGATTTAACAGGGAAGATGGACATGGATTTCAGTGTGCACATGTGCATGTGTGTGCACATCACAACACCAAAACACTGAAGCAATAATTTGACATTTTGGAAAGTGCAATTATTAGCTTACTTGCCTAGAGTTCGAGTGATACCTCTCATGCCTGCTGGATAAATGTAAACCTACAGTCGGCAGACAGTTAATTTAGCATCAAGACATGGAAACGGGAAAACAACTAGCCTCGCTCTGAAGCAAAAACCAAAAAACTGGGTCAACTGATCAAATATGAAAGAAGTCACTCACAGTGATGAACCCACAAAAATCATCACCCAACTCCTCTCAGCTCCACAGTGTTTTATCATCTTTCAGCTCAATGTTTTAGTTTTACAACCCAGTACATAGCTGCTTTTGGTTCAACCACACACATTCTCATCATAATCAAAAACTTTTAAGCAGTTGAATCATACACAGCACCATTTTCCAAAGCAGACTTTGATTCAAGCAGACTTGACTTTCTTGTTTGTTGTCATCTGATGGCCTTAAAGGGACAAATCCGCCTTACTAGACAGACAACCTTGTGCAGCAGTCGTATATTCTCCCTCTCTAATATTTGCTGCCATATACACAAGCAGTTATGTTTTTATTGTCTGTCAATGCAATGAGTTAATGCTTTACCCTCAGACTATGTAGAACCATTTTAGCTGTTCTACTTATTTCTCTTCTATACTACTGGAAACTAGACCACAAATAAAAAGGAAAAAGTAAAGCAGAGAAACAGCAATATCCCATATGCCATGTGTGGGAGTTACAAACGCAACACTGAAAAAAGATAAGATTTATTTTTCTGAAGAAATGACATTGGTTATAAGCAAGACAGTGGCTCAGCTGTAAGAGAAGCACACTGGGTTCACAGTTCACACTTAAACAGTCTGCTGACCCTATAATACACAGGGGTACTGCCGTGCTAGGCCAGCTGCTGTGTGTGTGTGTGTGTGTGTGTGTGTGTGTGTGTGTGTTTAGAAGGGGGATTGAAAGAAAGAAAGAGGGGGAGCGACAGAGGAAGAGAGGTTGTTCAGGCACTGAGCGCTCAGCCACCCACACACAATCCCAAACAAAAGCTATGGAAGACACTGTAACACACACACACACACAATCACATTGCCCACATGACTGCAACCATAACATGCAGGCCTCCAAAATGTAAAAGTGTCCCTGGCTCTCTGGAAATGACACACCTGTCAGGTGAAGGAGCCGAATGTGTGCTTGTAGGTAAGCTGAGATGAAGGGAAAGAAAGAACAACTAATAAACAGCTGACATCCAGGGATAGTGGCAAAATACTGGCAGAAAATGATGGAAATCAAAAGTAAAGAGGAAATTAACAAAGGGGAGAAAATATATCAAAAGGAAGAAAAAGGAAAAGAATCAACAAGGGAGGAAAGAAAACAGAAAAAGGAGAAAAAGGAAATGAGAAATCAAGAGGAAAGATGAGAGTGGTAAAGACAGGAAATGAGAAATAAGAGGAGCTCAGAAGGAGAGAAGAGGATAACAAACAAGGATCGGAAACAGAAAACATAAGTGGATCAGAGGAGAGAGGAAATGGAGGTAGGAAACAAGGAGTGAAGCAAAGGAGGAGGGAGATGAAAGGGAGAAAATGAGAAAACTAAAAAGAAATGAGATGAAAGAATAGAAGATGAGAGAAGAAGCTAAGTGAGGAGGGGAAACAGAAGGGGAGGGGAAAGGAAACAAACAGGAGAAGAGCAGGGAAGAAAGTAAGCAAGGAAATGAGAGAGAACTTCACAGGTGAACAAGGAAGAGGAAAAGAAAATGTGAAAGGGTGTGAAAAAGTAGGAAGCAAACATAACAAGGCAATGAAAGAGAAAAACCAAATGAAAACAAAGCACATGCAGTCTGGTACTCACCTTGCCGCCTCCAGCAGCTCATCCTTCTTGTATTCACCTAGGTGGTTACACAAGATCATGGTGTCAGACAACTGGCCGCTATCACACACCGACCACACACAGACACACACATAATCAAGCATAAAGAAAAACCACATACACACACACACACACACACACACACACACAGAGGAAGGATCTATCTATTGGAGAAAGACCATCTCTCTTTCTCTCTCTCCTCCACCCCTCACCCCCCATCTCTCTTTCTCTGCCATTCTCACTCAGTGCGCACCCCTCTGACTCCGGTTGCCGTGACGATGCGTTGCCGGCAGCGACCACAGCACGTTCATTGTTTGGCGGATGAGCGACGGACTGGCATGCGCTCTGCCTCTATATGTCCGTGCATCCGTCCATGTCTCTCTCCTTTGCCGCGTTTGTCTTCTGTCTCTCGACTGCTGCTCATATTGCTAAACATCGTCCCTCGTCCTCCATCGTCTCTGTCCCTGTCTCCTTGCTTTTCTTTTTCCTGTGGGCTCAGGAGGCGCAGTTACCATAAGAAAAACAAAAAAAAACAACGGAAATAAACGGAAATAAACAAAGCCCTCCCCCTACCTCCCTCACCCTCTCTCTAGCTCTCTCTCCGTCTCTTAGCCCTGCCCCCCCTGCTACTACAATCACAACACACACACACCTTCCAATATGTCTTTTTCTGCCTAGGAAACAGCCAAGGGTGGGGAGACTCAGGTCCTGTTCAGATGTGAAATCTGTAACATTGCTGGATTTACTGCTTAAGTAATGGATTCCTGGCATTCAAACACAGGCCCTTCCTTTGGGGCTGTGACATCTGACAATCATATAGCCTATTAATGATTAAAAAGAGAAACACCGGTTGTCTTTTTTTTTTAATTATTAAATAAAATGCACAATGACGGTAACCCACTAGTGATTTCCTGAAAGTGTCTTACATTTTGAACTGAAACATAATTAAAAACATTCCCAACTCTGTTATATCCAGTGCATTTTCTGTCATCACCTAAAAGGAACAGTTCAACATTTTAGAAAACAGTGCTTAGGTCACATCTTGTCCCGTTAAGGTGTGGACTGAAGCAGCGGAGGTAACATAAGCTTCTGTACTCCCGTTAAGGTGTGGACTCAGTAAGGCAAAACTGAAGCAGCGGAGGTAACATAAGCTTGATTATAAAATATGTTCTGTAAACAAATAAATGCTTCGAGGAAGAGATGCAGATGACAGGCTCTTACTGCTTTCTGTGATAACTAGCGGCTCCCCAGCACATCATCACAGTTAGCACCATACTCTATTTTACAAGAAGTGGCATGACAAGGTCTGACCTAGTAAAACTGATTTCATGACTTCTACTGAAAAGTTACTTGAATCTATGTGGAAAACCGCCAGCACATTCACACAGAGAAGGTCATCTTTGAAAGAGGCATAAAACTGATATAGGAAATATAACAAACTAAGGAAGATGGAAAGGTAAATGTGATTCAGATAAATGGAAAGAGGATGAAGAGGATGGGCAGATGGAGGGGTAGGGACAGTGAGGAGCAAAGAAAGGTTATAGAGAAGGGAGTTCCAGTGAAGAACAAAGGATTTGCAGATGAAAGAGAGAAGGCATGATTAGGGGTCTGGAAACTGACATGCATGGATTTGACACAGTATAATTGGTGTTAGTGAAGCTGAGGCGGAAAAGGAAGAAGGAAGAGGAGACGGAGGGAGCAGAGACAGAAAAATGGGAACACAAACAGAAAAGAGGGAAATGAAGAAACTAAATTAGACGCTGTAGTTTTGAACTAAATCATATGCCCGAGATAGAATCACTTTACCATTACACACTTGACAGTAGTGTTTGCTGGGCACCACACACACACACACACACACGAACACACACTTCTCTCATATTTCTTTACTACATCTCCTGCAGTTTTAGCATCACATACACTTAAAATACATCCAATTTCATCATTTAACCATATTCATGCACATTGTTTTCCCCATAAAGAAAAAGTTGGGGGGAAAGCTAAAGCCCACTCCTGCTTAAAGTAAACTCTTCACTTCATTCATCATCATCATCACACTTTGAACCTAACTTAGAACCATCTATTATAGCTAGAGCGGGTGAAGCCATCAGGTATTATCCTCCCTGTGTTGAAGACATTCTCTAAACAACAACTCTGTTTTAAATCTAAATGTTCAGATACATATTTTTCCAAACATTTTGTGTTATGACTGACAGGAGGGGAGTGGCTCAGTCTTTTCATTCAACCCCAGTGTAACTGACACCTGAATGCAAACATATTCAATATCATTATGTTTACCTGAACCTGCCGTCATACATGGTGTACAAAAGGCAATGAGATACACCTTATTCTCAACCATATTCATGCTTTTAATTAACCGTGATTCAGCAGTTTTAATCCATCTCGCTCCCTCTCCCCGTCTCTCTCTCACACACCTAGCGAAGACAAGGACAGGTTAGCCAAGTCCACGTCTGACTCATAATTGTGAGTCAGCGACATCGTGAATTTCTGACTGTGACACTATCTCCCACATGGTGAAAGGAACATGGCTGCAAATGCACCATTACTGGCAGTAATGTCAAATTAAAATCCTATATTTACACTAATAGAATCCATTCAGCTAATTTTGTAGGAGTTATTCACTGTTTGTATCCGATTTCACTTGGTAACACACTGCTACATATGTAACACAACAAAAGAAGGACGTTTAGGTTGTTTATCCGGTGTCACTTTAGAGTTAGCACCAGGCCTAACCACCTTGGAATAATGCATGAGCTCTCCAAAGTCAGAATAAGGGACATTTTTCCCCCATTCTGCTGACATCCACATATAGCACCTATAACACAGTGATGCACCATCAACCAATGAAAAGACAAGCTGTCTAGAAATGCTCCACTAAGAATTTAGCCAAATCCCACCGACTCCAAACTGAATGGACAAGAAGGGCAAGGACAGGCTAGTGAGTGGGAGAGAGAGACAGAGAGAGAGAGAGTGTGTCTGTGTCACTCCCTTGGCAGAGCACAGTAGACACGACAATCACTCTTTGAATTACAATTGCTATACTGTATGCTTGTTTGTGGCCTGTGCGTGCACTCTTCTGTGTATCTGTATGTCCATGCATTAGTGTGATTGCAGTTCACGCAGACGTGAGGACAATGTCAAACAGTCACAATCCTATATATATATTTTATCCATGCAGCAAGGACCCAGTATACTGTGTTTGTGCGCATATAAGTGGTTGTACAAGACACAGAAGATGCTGACTAGTTTATGAGTCGACTCAGTGCCCAGCTGTCTGCTTGTGTGTGTGCGCAGAAATCAAACATCACTTATTGCAGAAGCAGTTTATCCGCTGCCATACAACAACTGGCTTTGAGTCAGGAGTTGAACAATCCACTTATAACCTCAGCAAGGTCGCAAATGCTGAGGTTGTAAGTGGATCTGTGTGTGCTGAGACCAATCTAAGGGGAAAAAATAAAATAAATGGGAGGTGAACAGAAATTGGGCCCTTTGCTAGCTGACTCGGCTTACTTCACACACACTCAACTCACACCGCGTGATTAATTGCTTCATACAGTGTACCAAAAAGAACTGTCTGGGCTAATTGTGTTTCCTGGCCAGCCACCCCTTTTTCACTATTCTTCGTTTTGTAAATAAAAGAATCTGAATGCAATTTATTATGCCACTATGGCAATGTGTCTGTGACCTTGAGTAGGCGCAGCTGAGCCACTTAATTTAAACTGCCTTCACTGCTCTCACTTCTGGTTTCAATTTTCTTTTCATGAAATGGTTCTTTACAACAGTGCTTTGTTTGAAATACGCTTGCTCCTGGTTGGTAGGTACAGACGAATTAAAAGGGAAAAAATACCAACTTGTAATTTGATTTCTAGCTCTTATCTCTTCCACAAAATCCTGTCCTCTTAGTGTGATCTGATCTGGCTACTGACCACGGCTGTGTGATTTGTGTTAGTGAGTTAGAATACTTTGCAAGCGAGTTTAAAATAACAAGGCTATAAAGGCGGACTAGTGAGTAGATGAGTCTCTGTGTGACGTTTAATAAACCCAGACAGCCTCTGTAGTCTCATTTAGCCACTTTTCAGCAATCGCTGACACATAAAAGCATAAAAATCATGAGTGGGATATTTATTGCTGTATTTATATCATCAAACAAAACACGAAAATGTATTGACCTTGTGTTAACCACAGACATTATTTCAAGAGTCTAACAAAAAGGCAATTCAAAAAAAAAAAAAAAAAAAAAAAAAAAAAAAAAAACAGACTTACGAAACAGGGAACTAGAAGGCACAGGACACGGTAACTGGAAGTGCAAGAATGCTTACTCAGTTCCTGGCTTTAGGACACACTACTACTGCACTCTATTTACTCCCATTATTATCATTTCTAATGCTGCAAAATGTAGCACAGAGGAAACCCTAGAAATAAGTCAACAAGGCAAGATCGGACCTTGCAGTACTGAAAAAAAAAACTTGAAATGAACATGTCAAATTCCTCTCCAACTTATGCATCACTGAAAATATAACATCATCTGTCCATTAAAGTGCCTTGTGGGGGGGGGGGGCTCTATTGGTGTTGAGAGAAGGTCACCCAATGATTTTACTGCTGCTAAGTGATAAAAACAAGAGAAAAGAAAATGCTAATTCCTGATGGTATCAGGAACTACTTAGCATGCCTGAAACACAAGCATGGATCCTCTTCAATGTTTAACAGATACAAAGGAAAAGGTTTCAGCACCTGCTCCTCCCAGAAGCAACACTAAACAACAACAAAAGTTATCTGTGGACAAATTAATAGGCCTATAGATAAGAGTTGATTCTGCTTTATTCGTCCTGAGTAAAGCACACAAACGAGTCACAACCAAGGAGAAACAAAACAGACTGCAGTTCATTCCTCTATGTCTGAGTCCCAAGTTGTTTTAACTTTAATTAGTAGCTGTTTTACAGGGAATATCCTCAATGTTTTTTAATTATTCAATATTTTTATTCTTTTTTCTCTTTTAAATGTGCAAGTAATTGTCTGTAGAACCTGCCTCAAAATTCTTGAGTGTAAAATCGGTCGAAGAGCTTCTTTCAGTGATTTTATTTTCCTCAGTGATTAATAAACAAGCCTCCCCTTCACGTTCATTAAACAAATTCTGTCAGTCAGCGGGCTGCCTTCGCTAGCTCACTCAGTGTTGTGGAGCTGTGCGGTCATGTGGAAAACTTGGCAATTTCACTTACAGAAAAATTGCCCAAATGGGGGTGAGGGAAGTTTGGAAGTGCATCGCACACACAGAGACACACAGAAATAAATAAATAAAACAACAGTGATGTTCTTTTGCTTTACTTGCTAGGTCATTTTGTCTTTTTTTAAAGATTGGAAGATATCACAGAAGAATTATGCAGTGATCCTAAAGTGCGCGTGTGTGTTTATGTTTGTGTGTCTGCAGGGAAATGAGGTTCAGGCTCATTCATCACTGGAGACCAATTGAACAGGAGCCATCATAGTAATCAATGGCCATGTCACCGATAAGGGGAAGAAAGCTACAGATGGGGGACTTGCAGCCAAGGGAATTACTTTCTCTCACACACACACTCACGTAAACACCAACAAAGGTGTACACAGGTGCAAGATTGCCTTTGCTCTCACTGCATTAGCAGGATGAAACCTTCAGAGCAGCTACAGCAGCTCTTTGTCTTCATGATTGGGCTGTTAACGTACACACCGATCACAGCTCCCTTCTCTTCCAGTTTCTTTGCATTCACTTGATGTTGCATCAATTCATCTCTCCGTTTGTCTGTCACCCGAGCCAGTAAGCATCCCCGGCTTGCTCTCTTCTTTTCCTCGCTCATCTGCTTCCTTTCTATCTCTCAGCCTCACCTCCTCCGGCTCTCCCCCTCATTCTCTTAAATCTCTCGCCGTTTTCCACCAGCCCTGGTGAGAGCACACAGGCTAATTTTCTGCTGTGTTAAAACTGCCTGCCCACCACAGACCTCGCGTCAAAGCAACTGTTTATTTTTCCTCATTATTTACAAGAGAGTGAAAGTGCTTGTTGACGGTACATCTTTGACACCCAGGGAGGCTGGAACATGTTTTTAAAATGTCAAGACACACACATGCACACATTTTCTGTTGAACTACACAACACCGCAAACTGCTTTTTTTCCGCCCCATGAGTAGTCACACAGCAACAGCAGGAGCAGGGACAAACACTTCCCGAATCTTCTGCTAGTGTGAAAAGCAGCGCAGGGTGGACACAAGCAGTAATTGATTCTAAGGCACGAAAACCTGTCTGGTAGTGAAACAAATCTGATTAGTAACAGTTTCAGGTATAACAAGATGACAGGGGTGCCATACAAAAATGACTGAAAGCCATTTTAATCTCGGTGGATTTTTTTTTTCTGTCCATCTCACATCAGCATATCATTGCTGCTGCAGCTTCTTTGTGAGCGACAGTCTATTATTGCCACCTGTAACTCATTCCTGGGGAGGAATACGTAACTATGACAATTCATCTTGACAAAAAACATGTTCAAACGTGTTTCATTCTGCTATCATTCACTCAGCCTCAGATCCAACGTACAGCTGGATGTGGAGCTGAAAACTTGTACCACAAAGGGAAAACAAACAATTGCTGTAGATGCACTTCTAAATAGGGCCATCAGACAGGACCAAAGGCTCCTGGTGTCTGGGCTTTCTTATTTCTATTTGCTTTTGAACAACTATGAAAGAATGCAAAATGATAAGTGAAGAAAATCTACCACAAAGCGATGCAGAAAGACCACACAGAGAGAGACGCTAAAAATCACAAAGAAACATGGATGACTAGAAAGAACATCTACAAAGAGGCACAAAAGGACTACAGAGACAAAAAAAAGCAGCAGTAATAAGATGCAAAGTCACCACAAAAAGATGCAAAACTACTACAGAAAAAATGCAAAACATCTATAGTGACAATAAATTGGCTATAACAACTTGTATTTGTTATTTGTGTCTTTTAGTCTGGGGGTCTTGCTCCAGTGCTGAAAGAGTGGGGAACATTTTACATCTATGCACAGCGTGCTGTTCTCTCATAATCAATCCATGCCTATTATGTGAACCACAGTGACACAGTTTTTGACATAATGTAGAATTATGACAAAAGAAACAGGTATTAAAAATGTCTAAAGCCAAGTTGTGTTCGAGTCAGTTCTCAAGGACAAATGTGTGGACGGTGCTCAGCTCACTGCTTAGGTCGTATAAGTGAGGCCAGCGATTTGTTTGTTCAATTCATGAAACTGATCAACACTGAAAATGTTCAAAGGTGCTTTAAAGAATTCATAAGTAGGACAATTGATTTTTGTGGAGCAACTGGGTCACTGCTTTAGTAAAAGTAATAGGCTTCACCAAGAAAAGATAATGGAAAAAGTAGTGGATGAAACTCACATTTATCATTAACTTACTATGGCCAATTAAAATTTCTCAGCTGTTTCTATGAATCCAAGTAAAATGATCCATATCATCTGCTCCTCTATATTCTATTCCATTGTTTGGACCAACATGGAAATCCTGGGTCTTTGCTCACCTGTCTATCAGCAGCTGTCTGATAAAAGGTCACCCAGATATTGCTTTGCACTTTCTGAGCCACACTGTTAGTGTGTTTGTGTGAGTATGTGTCAAAGATAATAAAAAGAGAAAGGAGGATGAAAGGCAATCTGGAGGTGCCCTAATTTTAATTAAATCCCTTCAGATCAGAACAATTTAAACAGCAAAAAGCTGGAGTCATTGTTGTGAAAACCAAATCAGAATGCACATGCTGAAATGTCCCACCTTCATTTTAAGGGAGTCGTACTGCCACACACACGTTGGAATTTACCTGCATTCATGTGACAACAAGCAGGACAGCTGTCATGTTGTTTGCAGATTGAATGAGCAATGGTAGCATGAAAGACAACGAGACACAAGATCAGAAACCATGTTCAGGCACCAACTAATCAACACTTCTGTCAGTGACTTCTTTCAAGTGTTAATTCGGTTCTTTCCAATGCACAAAAAGAGAACACCCGCTGTACTGTGGAACTTTGAAACAATTGATAATGCTGGACACATCCCAGCCAAGGTCAGGAGCACAGAGGAGCAATTAAAAGGAGCTGATCCAATGGCTTCACGTTAAAAGGGCAACAACACTTTCTGATGACTCAGGCAACTTGCAGGGTCTACAACATCATCGTGAGCACTTACAAACAGAAACCTGACAAAAATGACAATGATTTTGTTTTGGGGGTTTTTTTTGTATAAACAATGAAGCACGTCTTCCTAAAGTACCTCTGCTTGCATGTGTTCTTTCAGTTCTGCAGTGAGTTCATCTCAGTATCAAGTGTTAACACTTGTATGGAAAAGTCGGGAACTCGTGAGCCAGAGAGGGAGAATTGTGTGCAAAAGTGTGAGTACGACTTAAAACAAAAGAGGGCAAAAGTGTGTGTGTGTTGTGACTGAGGTCCAGAGGAGAGAATTGATCTCTCTGAGGCTCAGAAGCAGCTAGTCTGTGAATACCAATCAGAGGTAATTAATAGAAGCTAATGGACTCTCTCTGCACTCTTGTCTCTTTTCGCCTCTATTTATTCCTTCCAATGTTTTTCTCATTGCTTTTTATTATACAGCAATAATGCAAACAAGAATAATAAACCTAAGTTATAGATTCTCAGAAAGACATTTAAAGCTTCCATACCTAAAGTAGGTTTACTGCAACTAAATAACACAATGTGCACAGAAGAAAAAAAACCCCAAAACATAAAAGTCCAGGCAAAGCAGCAGAGAACCTTCTTTTGCAAAGATTTGGAGGACACATAAGGAACATCATGTGCACTGAACTGCTGACAAGCCACTTTTAAGTGGCCTGTTCAGGAGTAATATATCTTATGATAACATGAACAATTTACAATAACAAACTGTTAAAGGAACAATGCCAAATATTGTTCACTGCAGCTTCTCAGATGTGAGGATTTGTTTTAAACCCAGGTAAATGGAGTAACTTTGGATTTTCAACTGTTGGGTAAACAAAAGTAGTGTGAGCACTTCAACAGAGACTCGGGGAAGCAACCAGGACCATTTTATAACATACTAAATAGCTAACAATAATTGATCATTAATCATTGATAGTCATATGAACGCATTCACCGGCTGTTAGAATTCCTTCAGCTATACTTTTAGCTTGGTACCAGTTAGCAAATGTTTGCATGCTAACACTAACAACTAAGCTGGGGCCAACATGACAGAGGGTAAAAATGGTAAACATGACACCCGCTAAACGTCAGCATGTTAGTGTTGTCATGGCGTGCTTCCCATTAGGTTATTCTAAGTGTCCTCACTCCTTGGGTGAAACAGAAATCATTTCCAGTCTGCTCAATTCCCTTATTGCTGTTCGGAGGAGCAAGAAGGCTGGGGGACCCGAGCGAGACACAAGAGGAGGAGGGTCTCTTGCTTCCTTCTGTCAATGTCCAACTTATTTATAAAGCACATTTAAATCAACATCAGTTAGTGATTGGACACTGCAGCTGATCGGACAGACACGTAAACAGTTTTACTGGGATGAATAACAGATTAATCTCAAAAGTAACATTGCCACACAGTTTGGATTATATTTGTTTAGATTTACAATTTAGTTCAAATGGCTGGATCCATGTAAACTGTAGGTCTGATTAATAAAGGAAGTATAAAACAATGTTCATTCAATTATTTCTTCTTTCCATTTTTGGTTATTTTTCCCATTATCATGGATAATATGCAATAATCAAGATATATGCAAGAACAGGTTTAATGATTAATTAGATGGAACATTGTGGGTGTGGTGTATGAATGTTAACACTTTGTAATAATTCTTTAGTATATTACTTGTGTGGTGTAGAAGATAAGTATCTAAGAATGTAATTATGTA
>NW_018127982.1:375625-382263 GCF_001952655.1 Monopterus albus
AATTTTTTTAGTATATTACTTGTGTGGTGTAGAAGATAATTATTTATGTAGAGATACTGCTTGCAAACCAATGATGTAAGATGATGTCATGGGGTAGGACTGGATAAGTCTGACTTCTTCCTACTCCATTCAAGCATGTACTAGGTATAAGCAAATTGATATTGGATTAGCATTTGTTGGATATGTGTAAAATTATGTGTGTTGATATATCAACTGTCTTTACATGCTTGAAAGAATAAATAAAAATCAAAAAAATCAAATCAATTTTATATTCACAGAGAGAAGTTCGTCGTTCAGAAAGAGCCAAATAAAATATCAGTATTATCAAGTGGAAAATACTTTCAACTGTCCCTAAAACATACTGTACATCATTTCTACAGATTACAAGATATTGTTATTGTAATCTGGGTAGGTCCTGGTTAAACTGGCTACTTAAGGCGAAACATGCAGAGATATTTCAAATTCACCTCTGTCAACACTACGCCTCTTTGGCGACAGTTTTTATTATTTGGACAGTACATCAGATGATCTGAGAGAAGCTCAGAGCTCATAACACCGGTACAGTGCCAGCTGATCCAGCTGAGCCATCGTCGTCAGAGACTGACATCACTTCTTCTGATGGCTTGGAGGAAAGAACTACATTTCTCTGGAAAGTACTACCTTGATTCCTCTCTCCTCACATCTTAGTGGGAGTGACCAAGACAAGAAGATAAAACGCAAGTGAGGAGAATGAGGAGACATTTTATAGTCACTGTGAGCACGTTAACATGCTGATGCCAGCATTTTTGCTTAATACAGCTTCACATTCACTGAGGTTCCTCTTCTTCAGGTGTTTTTCTTATAGCACTGTTATTACAGATTGTGCTCAGGTGAGAGATGTGAGCACATAAATGTTTGCTTGCCACTAGTAAGTTATTTTACTTGCCTTGCAGAAGACCGGTGGGTGGAAACGTCTGCTATATTTTTTTTAAATAAATCATGTACGCGTTCAGTGTGCGGTCATTTCCTCAGTACTTGTCTTTTAGGTGTGTATTCACGCTAGTTTAATTTCATCTTTTGCAGACGATGTCAAAAAGCACAGCAAACCCCGGCATTTTCTCAAAGTCACTACGTGGGAGTACGCTACAGTTGTGCATAACAGTCTGCCATCTGTTGTGGCGTGAACAGTGGTGCCTTATGTTTGCGAGCAACAATCAGCAGAACTCCCATGTCATGTGTGTAAAGAGGTGTCTCTGAGGAGCACCAGAGTAAAGTGAGCAGAGTAAACTGAGCAAAGACTTGACAATCACCGTTGCCCTGCCCGGTTCTGACACATTATGCTCAACGTGATAAGGAAAACAAATTGTAAGACAAACCCCTTCACAAAACACTAAAGCAGACAAAATTCACACACACTGTTCAGTATAGCTACTTGTAGGAATTTAAACACAGTGTGAAGAGTGCTTGAAGCTAAGAGGCATTTTCTCTGACTCTCCTTTTTACATCTCCAGCAAACAGGAACCAGAGTCTATTATTTCTGAGAGCAGTTTGTTCGATGCGGCAGAGCACTAGGACTAATTTATGGGTCAATATAAACTTCCATCACCACAAACTGAAACTGAAAGCTCTACCAGCCTGCAGCAGAGGTGAGGAATAGACTAGAACCTCTAAATCACACTGCAGGCATGGAACAGACAGGGCAGGAGGGAAAAGGCTAATGCAGGATGCCACTGTATAATAGTCTACAAAACAATTACAAATGTAATTATATATTAATTACTTTAATGCCTTAGTTAAAATTTCCTGCCACATCACCAAACTTTTATCTGCCTTTATAGGAAATAAAATGAAACCATCTTCTAAAGCACTGCATCAAATACATCACCAGCAGTAATTATAAGAGTGGAATTACTCCAGGGTGCCTCTAGGTGAAAAGACAATGCAACAGGGCGATAGTTTAGGTAATTAGTGGCAGCCATCAAAGGATAATTCACATTACTAACAAGATACGGTTAATTTGTCGGGTATTAACCACAGAGAGAATACAAAACACGCGCTCCAGGAGGAGGGGACAGATGATAAGTGAGGAGTCGGGGTACTGGTGTTATAGTTCCCCTCAATGCATCAGTGGACACCTGTGGAAACAGCAGATGTTGAAAACAGGAAGATTTTGCTTCACTCATAAATGTCTCCTGCTTTTCCTTTTCATTAAAATTTCAAAACACACCCACCTGCTTCTTTTGGACACGAGTCCAACAGCTTTCGGTCACACTGTGTATGTTTTAATCAGTATCCTCTTTCTGCATTATCAGTTTGTCCTGGTACTGTGCACATTAGCTCACACACATTCCTTAATGAATCACCTAAATGACACCAAGCCTTCATCAATGTTATTAATTACGCCAGTGCTTTTCCTACTCTGACAAGTGGAAAATAATACACTGGCCATATTTTATGTAAGTTAACACATTTTATAATGAGTGACCTCTGACTATGACATCGGTGTAAGATTCTTAGTGTATGTCTTTCCCTAAAATTTCTTTCCATTTTAAAATAAAGGCTCAGCAGATCACAGGTGAGGTACATACTCACACATAATTTGCAAATGTGTTGCCAACTAAAACTGATTTCAGTACAGTGCTGAATGTCACTGATTGATCCAGTACGCTGTTGTTTTCTGTAGCACTGTTAAACACTCTGCATTACTGCAAACACATTGTTTTACTTGCAGGCTGTGGCCAACAACCATCAGGATGGTGCAGCCCATGAGACTGAAATGAGAACCTTTCCCTTGCCAGTGTTCATGACTTTTTGGAAGTTCTGTCTGAGTTCTGAAACGTCTAGTGAAAAACTGCGAGACAGAATTTGGATTTGTATCTTATGACTAGTGGATATCTGAAATCTTACAATTCTTATCATATTAGGTCCATCTGTAGGACCAAATGTAACAGGTGTAAAACAGGAGTTTTCAAAGTTTGGCACCTGCGGGTCTCAAAACCACAAAACCATGACGTTGCTGTGTTTACTTTTTAGCAACAATAACAATAATAATAATCACCTTTCTTTGGCCAAGTATGTTACACACAAGGAATTTTTTTCCGGTACAGAACCGAGGCAGCCATCTGCGGCGCCAACTCAACCGATGGCTCTAACCATCGGGGGCAACTTGGAGGTTTAGTGTCTTGCCCAAGGACACTTCAATATGTGGACTGCAGGCACTGAGATTCGAACCACCAACTCTCCGGTTGTGAGATGACTGCTCTACCCACTGAACCACAGTCGCCTTTACCAACATGTATTTATATTTTGGCAAGTAAAAGTATTGCCAAATTGCCTACTAGAGGTTCCTCTTTGCAACGTACCTATGGATGTACACTCACCAGTCACTCAATTATCTTCACACTGAAGAAAACTCAAAAAATGTCACAATTTTCAAGGCAGATCTGGAGCTATAAGGAATGTTTTTCCTATCATATCTAAGAATGTTCATCTGCAGTGAATTAAAGGTAATGATATCCTCAAAGTCTAAGTCATGCTGACTCTAAAAGCATGCGTCTTCAGATTTGACTGAGTTACAACTAAGAGAAAAAGTAGATGAAGCACCTCTGCCTCCATGAGCGCGTTCATCACAGCCACTGCTACTGCTGAGACTGCTGGCTGCGTTGCTAAACAGACCAAATCTACAATCATTAATTTCCAATCATTTTCAAAATTCACGTCAGCGTTGCCTAGATGCCTCCCCCCAAAACCCCACCCACCTCACCCTGTCACGACCTCTGCTATTGTCATAAATCAAACTCAAAGTTGCAGTGAATATACTGCAAAGCACTGTACTTCAGTCTGTCAGTTTGTTTTTAACACTATTAGCCACTTTGCATCGTTACAAACTGCACACAAAAAAAAAGCATGTGCTCATTTTTACACAGAAACAAGCATCCTAGTATTAGAAGTGTCACATTTGTGACGTCCAGTGGGACATATAACATACGTCAGAAATAAAAGCTTACCAGTAACACTGTTGCTCTCAAATCAGTGGTGAACAGAGAGTAAGGATGTGCTTTTGCTCATCCTGCACATTTACAACATGTTGTTGTACATACAACATGTAAATAATTGTTATATACATTAAAAAAAGTTAAATCTCCCGGTGTAGCATCATAGAAATTATACTTCATCAAAACCTCACACACCTCCACCCACAAGCCCACAAGCCACTTCCCCTCTTTTACACAGA
Source organism: Monopterus albus (assembly GCF_001952655.1). Lineage (NCBI taxonomy): Eukaryota > Metazoa > Chordata > Actinopteri > Synbranchiformes > Synbranchidae > Monopterus > Monopterus albus. The sequence continues at coordinate 379,839 of NW_018127982.1, forward strand.
GGCCAAGGCAGAACGCTTGCACCTACTTTACTACCTGTCATGCTGTAATAAAGAAGGGTCAACACTGAGACCCCATGCCGGCTTGGTACATAACAACATGGAGAAAAATTCATTCATGAATTCCGCTTGGAGTGTACAGTGTAAAAGGAGCTTAAGACAGCTCCATTGTATTTAATGTGTGATAGTGATAGTGAGATACGGTGAAGAGACCAAGTGCAACACATACAGTCATATTCATTAATCCTGGTACAAGAACCTCATTTCAATTCTCACTGGCAAGGACAATCATTTTTCAGAGGGCTACGGTGAAATTCTCCATGTTTTCACACTGCACAGGTCCTTGCTGTGGTATCTCAAGGCTTATCTCATTTACTACAGAGATCGAACAAGGGGAATCAATGATGTAACCCAGTGTAAACACAGAAGTGGTGCTGGAAAACTGATTTAGAGCCTGCATCAATATCCAGAGGGAAAAAAAGCGAGAGACACTTTACGCAGAAAGAAGGGTTTTGAATTTAAAATTCTCTTTACTCATCCACTAGTGCAAACAAAAACAAGCCTCACTTAGTTCAATACGGACTCTGGTTTTCAGTCTTTTCCATCAGGAAAAAATGGTGTGATAAGGACTCATCAGCCAACACGTAAGATAGTAACATAGATGTGCAATAAATCACAAAGACGTTTATCAAAAGTGTGAGAAGTGCTGATTGCAATCAGGCTGGAAAACCTGCACAAAGGTTTCACTGTATGTTGTTCAGCTGTGTAATTAAGGAAAAATGACAAAAAATATAGTAAAAAAAATTACTTTAAAGACATTTATTTATAATTAGCTTCTCATTTAAAGGCTGTAGCTGTTTTGCCACAGGTGTAATAACTGACTTAAAGAGCCCGTAACAGCGAACGGAACAGAGTTTTAGCTTCCCGTTTTGGCCACTAAAACTCTGAGTTTAATGCTTTTTTTTTCATGTAAGCGTGTAAATGCCTCTTTTTATAGAAGCAAAGTGCTGACTAAATTGAAAGAATATTTAGGTGTAAAAAAGAAGGAATGCAAGCTAATAAACTTCATTACTTGGTGTATAATAAACTGCTAGTTAAAACCAAGTGAGACAACAAGAAAGAAGGAAAGGAAGCAGATAGACTAGGAAAAAAGGTGAGCAAGGAAGCAAAATAAAAGCAGGCAAACCAAAGTCCAACACAGAGAGCAAGTTTATTGAGTAGCTGATCAATGAGTGCAGCCTCGGCCAGAAGAGGAGTCAAAGAAAAAAAACTGAAAAGAAAGCAGAGAGACAAACGCGTTTGACAGCTGATTACAGCCGTGGAGAGAGGCAGCGAGCAGAACAAAGAAAATGTGGAGTAACCAGTGTGTGCACAGCCTTGGACAAGCAGACTGAATAACAAGCGTGGTTAGCACATGAGCAGCACCGTCTTGCAAAATAAGAGGGTGATAGACAGAGAGAATAAAAAGTGTTGCAGCCTTGGACTAAGTGAGACTAAATCGGATGCTGGTTGAAAGTTGTGGATAAAATGTGAGGATTAAGCCAGAAGGGGGAAACGCACATCATTAGAGGAAGACAGAGAAACAGGAAAAGCAAACAAACACAAGCACAGGGCACCAGTATACAAGCCATAGATATTAAACATTCTGACAGACAGGAAACTGACCTGTGAGCACAGCCTTGGCGGAAGGTTCAGCCAGGTCCAGGGCGGACTTGCCGTCAGTGTTGCGGATGTTGGGGTCGGCTCCATGCTGCAGTAACACTGTACAACAGGGCAGACAGAGACAATAGCTGAGCTCCTGGACTGACATGCAAACTCCCCGACACACATCTCCTGCCAGTCGTCCTCCTGCTCCTGGACCACATCCTGCTCCATACACTGCTCTTCCTGAACCACCACCTCCTCCTTTTTCTCCCACTCGCTCCTCTGCTATCCCTCCTGATCCTCCTCTGCTTGTTTCTCCAGGCTCTCCTGGCAGCCCTTCTGCAAGTCCTGCTTCACATCTCTCCCTTCCTCCTCCTGCTGCTCCTCCTCTGTTGCTAGCGCTGCTCTCTTGGCCACCCCTGGCTGCCCCTGCCCTGTGAGCCATGCTGCTGATGTAAACAGACATGCCACAACAAGAGCGGCAAAGAACTACGCTACACCGCACTGCCAGAGAAACAGGGGACCTAACAAAGCAGCTACGTGACCAGTTACAAAACACATCACACTTCCATGGATGAGGGAGGAAAGGCTATAGTAAAACTGAGAAAATAATTAAAAATGAGTGAGGAAGGGAGAGGCAAGTGGGTACAGCTAATCGAGGTAGCAGCAGCGACAAAGCAGCAGGGCAGTGAGAGTGGAGAGACTCTCGCCTCTCCAACTGACTGAGCGATGCAGCGGAGAGCAAGATGAGGGAGGAGAGAGGAGGAGGGTGGGGGGAGAGGAG
>NW_018127982.1:382430-416191 GCF_001952655.1 Monopterus albus
AAAATGAGTGTTTTAGCTTGTGTGACAGAGAGAGAGCAGGAAGTACTGAAAGCAAGAGAGGAAAACAAAGGAGGAGAAGAAAAAAGGAAACGAGGTTACGAGAGGAAAGTAAGGGAGAAGAAAAAAGTAAGTAAAGGAGAAGAGGATGAAGAAGAAAAGATAATGAGGGCAGAGGTGAAGACGGGATGAAAGAAGAGAGGTTGGGAGAGGAAAGAAAGGACATGAAAGGAAAAGAGAAAAAGAGGAAGGAAAGGAAAGAAGAATGGACTAGGAGCTGAGGGGGGGAAAAAGGAGACGAGGGCAGTCATGCATCTACCAAACAGGTATGAGCTGAATAACAAACTCTGCGGTGCTCTTTTTTTTTTTGGAAATTAGCTCTTTCGAGGGCACTAATGTCAATACTGTCGCTGCCTTCCTCTCCATCTCCTCTTTTGTGATTGCTGAGCGGTCCCCTATGCACATACCCTTTGACTCATGCACACTTCTCCCTGCTCATACCCAGCAGAGACAACCAGGCATGTGGTTAATGCAGTGTGTACGTATGGGCGCAAATACATGCATGTGTGTGTGTGTGTGTGTGTGTGTGTGTGTGTGTGTGTGTGTGTGTGTGTGTGTGTCTCAGCCAGCACTGACGCAGACCGTAGTCGCCAACTCGCCCCTCAACAAAAATGTGATTTAGCTCTGCACCAATCCACCCCCCCACACCCCCCAGACACACACACACACACACACATATAGATACTCAACAGTGAGAGAATAAAGATATGCCTTTGCTGAGAGAAATGACTGATGATGCACAACCACACAGCACCACAAACTTACAGGCTACAACACAAATCTTACAGTGCAGTCTGAACTGTTTGATTCATTCGCAGTTAGCAAGTTCTGTGACTTTAGTTTGGTTTCTAATATGCGTGGCTTGCCTGTAATACCTGCAAAGGCTCTCTCTGAACAACCCAAATCCCCTTTTTAGACAGGATTAGTTTTCAGGTCAGTGTCAGATTTGCAGCAGTTCCATTATGACTATCTGTAATGTCCATGTCCGATCACTAAGTAACTTGTACAAAGTTGAGATGAACTTAGAGAGATAGACAGGTTTTCTCAAAAAAATTCAAAAGGCAGACAGGTACAATGTTATGCAGCCCTAACATGTCCTGCAGCTGCTTTACAGTAAAAGCCTTTCAGTGACAGAGACTGAGTATGGCACAAGTTAACATTCAGGCAAAGAGCTTCAGGCTCCAACTGGACAAAAGTCAAACCTGCATCTATAAGGAACTCTCTGTCCCTGCACTGTCACTGTTAGTAAAATGTGGACAGCAAAGGCTGAGAAGGCAGGGGTGCAGAGATTTTTACCTTTGAACTATTAGTTAATTATTCATTTATTTACAAGTCGTTCATACAGTAAAGCATTTACTATTTCCGCTACCTCAGCTGTGAGAATTATACTCATGTTAACATCTTTCTTTCAATGTACAGAACAAGCTGTTTAAATAACAAAAAAATCACTTTGAGCTCAGAGAAATCCTGATGGCAATCGGCACGTTTTTCTGAAATTTAATAGACTATATAATTAATCAAAGTGAAATATTTATCAACAACAAAAACGAGTAAGTTGCAGTCTTAACTGGATGGTCTACAAGCGTTTGAATACAATGTACATCTAAAACCAATCTGAAAAGCACGAGTTTGAGAGCATAAGGAGCTACAGTATGTTCTGAGTATAATGTCACGTTGCCAGCCCTTCCTCTTATCACCCTTACTGACATCTGGAGAAACAGCATAAGGAAAGAGGCAGCCTCAGTGGCCTACGGTCGTGGAGATACCCAGTAAAGCAAAAGGACAACGAAGGACACAATTTAAAACTGTGTACTCAACCGCCGGTCTTTTACAAGATCTGAGCCAATCAAACGGTCGCCTGCAGACTTCCAAGAGCTCCTTATCCCAAGTTTGCAGACCCTTAGTGCGTAGAAATGCAGCTCTGGTAATGACAAATTAACTTCTTACTCAAGTTGCTGAACACCAGAGAATAAGACTGACTCTTCACCATGTTGAGCTGAAGTTCCAGGTGAATCAGCGTTGAGCTCACTCTCATTCAGCTGCTAATGACAGGCTACTAAATCTCTGTCCAATAAAAGGTCATATGACTTTTGTCTGTATGCCTTGGTATGCAAGTCAGAACTAGTCAGCTTCCCTAACACTCACACACAGAAAAACACATTTGTGACTGTGGAGGCCCCTCTGAGAGGTTTAACCTTATCCAAAATGTTCAGGCACTGGACTTGTCAGGCAACTGTTTAAAAGCTTTTTGACCTGGATATGCACACCTACACATGCTGACTAGCTGAGCACTTTTAGCATTCAGAGCAAATTATTACGTCAAATTCATGGCTTAAAAAAAAAAAAAAGCCATCAAAATAGCTATTTAAAAAAGGGAAAGAAACAGAAAGAACAGTGTTTTCAGTATGATGAACTTTCAGGGGGAAGTTTAACAAGCCTCGTTTTCTTAATGTTGTGCCATAACACTGTTGCAGAGCACAACTTTAAATGGGCCCCAGAACAGTTACTGGAGTGTTTGGATAAATGCTGCTGGCAGCCACCGCAGGGATCTGCTCCTTCTAAAGCCTGGTGATTGTACCTCCAAGATATCGGGCCCCATGGCATGAGCATTCTTCTGTTTTTATCCTAAACCTTTCAAACCTTTATCTTGACCAATGTTAGCTCAAAGTCGAATTCAGCAAACAAAACATAAATCACTTGTTTCAACCTGATGAATCCCACTGGTTCATGAGGAGCGGAGTGGTGGTGAGATTTTATCACTAAAGCTAATCAACACTTCTTAATTGCTATACAAGGCTGCCTGTTCTGCTCCAGTTTTCAACAGGCTGCATTCATGAAATCAGCAATCAGGCGGGTATCGACCTAAAACGCAAACCAACTGAGAGCTGGAGTTTTGCACAGTGCAATCAGGCTGTTAAATCAGGCATCCTGAGGAAATTCATGAAACATGAAGAAAGACTCAGCTGACGCACAACAAAGGTTAATAAGTTCCTTTACTTGAATTTTAGTGCCATTCTTAATTATTGACAAATCCACAACAGTCCCCAGCCCTGACAACAGAATGAGGTTTATACACAGTGGTCTTCAGAGCGCCACAAAGCCTTCTGTCAATGTCAACTTATTTATAAAGCACATTTAAAACATCAGATGGTCAAAGCGCTGTACAGTACATTATAAAACATAACCTAAAAACAGCCATGAAAAGACACACACAACAAGAAATAGCCACAGCCCTAAGATGCAAAATCAATAATAAATAGGATAAAAGAAAAACAAAAAGTCCAGCTATCAAGCTGTGCCGTAAGCCAGGACATATTAGTTCGTCTTGAGCATTGCAGACGGGGCCAATCTAATATATAAAGGCAGCTCATCTCAAAGCCCTGGGGCTGCAACAGCAAAGGCGTGGTCGCCTCCACACGTTTTCCCTGATTTAGGAACAACCAGGAGTGAGTGATCTGCAGATCTAAGAGGTCTGGCTTGACAACAGGGTTTAAAAAGTTCTGACAGAGAGGGAGGGGCTAAAACATCTAGTGCTTGAAAAGCCATAACAGGATTTTAAACTGGATCCTGACACGAATAGGTAACCAGTGGAGAGAGGTGCCAATCGAAGGCGATTCAGCAAATAATGACATGTCCCAGTATAAAGGGCATTACAGTACTCTAAGCAGCTTGAAACAAAAACAGATAACCCTCTCAAGAAGACTGCTGCCACGCCGTCTTCCAGAGCCTTCACATGCGGCATTAGAAGTAAAACTAACTGATCCAGCCTCAGCACTAAGCAATGTGACGCCGAACACCATTTGTTACTACTGCTCATGTTGAGCAATGTTTTTCTATTAAGATCATTAAGATTACTGTACAACCTACGGCTCAGGCAGCTTTCCTGCTGTGGCCTATCTTGTCTACTTGAGATGTTCCACAGGGAGCAGTAACACAGCCTCTCTGTTTTTCGGTTCACCTTTAAAGATCGACTGCTGCTGCTACTAATGTCTGCTGCTGCTTTCTGAACTGCGCCTGTGGTGTTGTTTCATTTCTTAAATTAAAACTTTGTTGGTGGGAACTCATATACTGTAAGACAAAGAAATCAATGCTCCTCTGTCCCCTGTGTGAGTTTAAGAATAAGCAGTAACACAGTAATTGCAATTTATGGGCTATTTGCTGCTTTATGCTTAATGGAAAATAACAGCATACAGACGGTGGGTGGTTTCTCATAGTCTCTTAAATTACTGTGTGATTATACACAACTCCAGGTTGTGACTTTGGAGGAGCAAGAGGGGATGAATTTAAAGCAAAGTTATAAACAGACACACACAACTTCTAAACCAGTGAAAAAAACTGATGTCTAGCAGTACTACCACCAATGATAAACCATTTACCAACATCAGAGGGGAACCATTGACTTTTATTATCCCCCAGGGACCCAGGGTCCCAGGGTCGCTGTTGAATGTCTTCCATTTCTGTTGTGGTTCCACAACCAGTTCAGTCTCCAGGGACCAAGAGACACAAGAAAACATCAGAAACTCCAAATGCCACTAAATAATGTGTGCAGTTAATACATATGACACACACTTGTGCTTCCTTGGACCACAGTATTTGCCGTGAGTGTGATTGTCTGCTTACCTATGCAGACATCTATCTTGCCCTTGATGGCGGCTTCATGTAACGGCGTATAGTTCCAGTTGTCTCGAGCATTGGGGTCGGCCCCCTGACACAGCAGCAAGGACACCACCTGTAAACAACATGCACAACATCTGATTTCCCCTTTCCGTGGTGCAAATAACATCTCTGGTGCTTAACAGAACAGTAAATAGTTCAATAGAGTCAAACTGTGACATCTGACAAACAAACGTGACATGCAGACATGCTGTTTGGACGTGGGCTTCTATTCCACTCAGGCTCTCTGCGCTGGCCCATCGGCCGTCCTGAGCCTTCGAGTCCACCCATTTTTGTTGGCTAGTCTTCATCCTCCAAGAATTCCCCCTTGTATTCAAGTTGTGCTTGGGTAAATCCCTAGATCTATATTTTAATCGCTCCACGCTCAGCTCAGAAGTGATTCCGGTCAGCCGTCTTGACAGACATCCCAAAGCTCTTGTAGCGGCTGAGTGATTGATTTCAATTTGTATAGTGTTTTTATCCTCATGTAAATGCATTAGTAAGACCCTTGGCATGGCAGACAAGTTTACAAGGTGCTCTCCAACAGTGCGCTAAAAGCCTCTGTGGTTAATGGCCAGGAGCACAAAAAGCATTAGCACATCTGTCACAGCTAAACCAAAACACCATCATGTTTGAGTGAGATCAGAATATTGAAGTAGCAGTGACAGAGAACGCTCAGACTTTCTCGATGTGCTCTTTAGGATAAACAGTGCATTATACTTTACAGTGAGCAGAGAAGATTTGCATGTTCAGACGGGACGATCTTTGACTGGCTTTGTCTGAATCAGCACTGTGGCAAAATAATCCACTCTGAACATAAATACAGTAAAATCAACATGCAGGTACAACGAAACGTTACCGTGTCAAGTCTCACCTCAGAATGACCAAAAGAGCAGGCGTTATGTAGTGGGATCAGACCCCCATCATCCCGAGCGTGCACGTTAGCTCCCGTCTGAAGCAGGTGGTCTACCACATCTTTCCGCCCAAAACCTGAGGCAAGAGCAGAGAGAAGGGAATGTTGGGAAAAGCAACAAAACAATTAAGAACCAAAATATATATTATTTATATTCTATTGACTTTGTCCTGTAACTTCTGCTGTCCTTTTATTTTTGTATTTTGATTCATATTTCATTTTGAGCTTTTTCTATTTATACATGTGGTTGATTTGTTTTGTAGCAGCTGCACAAGTGAAGCTGGTTACGTCTTCACTACAGACATGATGAAGGACTTGAGAGAGAGTCTGTTTTAGTTCAGGACGTCCTGAGATGCAAAGTAGCTGTGCATCTCTCTCTTGTTGATCTTTTCATTCTGAAAAGACAAAATGATTTAAAAACAGCCAAGTCTGCAACCAAAGAGCTGAAGTAAAGATAAAACACTTCCGTTGCTGTTAACCACATTCTTCAATTCCACTGTTCTCCACATTTTGCTTGTGGCAAAGAAGAACAGGCTAGTGCTCACGTATGACAACTGCTGAAAAACAACTTTTGATAATATTCACTTGCAGCAGACTGGGAAGTGTCAACAGCATGTGTCAGCACAAGTACAGGTAGATATCATCTGAATAATACTGTGCATTTGAAAAGTGAGCGCAGATTAAAGTGGTGCTCATAAAAAGAAGCCACAGCCTATGAGAATGTGTTAGTGAAAATGTTAGTGATATTCTTGAGTATATTGGGATGTGTCATTGATAAATTCTGGCCTTGCGTCCACCATTTCACCTGTAAAATTACACTTCCAGCCTAGAAGACAACTGTCCAATGACAACACAAACATTATTGTTTGGGATTTCTTGTGTAACTGACCTACAACACTGGTCAGTAGCAATCGAAGAGATGTTTTGCCTGCACTGGAAATTATACAGCTGGAAGCAGCAAATCACTGTATCCTGCATGTAGCCACTATGTTTTTAACATAATTTAATTATATTTGTATACTGAGTAAGAGATAGGAAATGGGTTTGGACGGCTGAAATAAACATTAAATATCTGTTTGAAACACAATAACTCATGAGGCCACGGGGTCGGTGCCTTTCATATATTTACTGTTGGCATCTGCCAATAAGATCCTGCACACTGGTAGTAAAACCATGCTTGTAAACGATGTTTATTGGCGTCTTTCTGGCTCCTATGCCCTACACACAGCTGCCCAGCTGGGTAGTCTGCAGATTAAGACTGATTCAAATGGGATTTTCGTTATGATTACCCGCAGCGAAATGCAGGGGTGTCGATTTACGTCCTGTCACGTCTTTGGCGTTCACATTCATCGCATCCACGAGTTTCTTCACCCTTGAAACATCCCCGTTTCGACAGGCTTCAAACAGCTCCCTGAAAGCTCCGTCTGCACCGCCGCCGCCGGAGTCGGGCGTAGAGCCGGGGCTGGTCCCGCTGCCCTCGATGGTGGTCGGGGAGCTAGTGCTGCTGCTACAGCTGCTGCTGCTGCTGCTGCTGGTGGTGGTGGTGAGGGCCAGAGCTGGGGAGGTGGTAGTGGGAGAGGACGGGGTTACCTCACCATCAGCCGTGTTCTCCATTGCGGCTCCGTGGGGAAGCGGGGAGGCATCGTCGGCGGGTGCCGGTGGAGAGCCAGGAGGGGTGGCGGGCAGAGAGGAGCCGCGGGGCGTGGAGGACAGCTGGGAGTTTGGCGGCTGCTGCTGAGAGGAGCGACGAGGCGTCGCCATTTTCACAGTCCCCACTAGCAACAAAAACACTGCTGACAATTTCCTGCCAAGGAAGGCAAACTTCCGCTCAGGCTTACTGGGAATACGTTTGATGGACTGGACCCTGGCTGCACCAATAAATGCTAATTCACTGTTAATTACTGGGATATCATCTTTAATCATTTGCGTCTATTCAAATCTGCTTATGCACACATGGCACCACCTTTGCATTAAAAAAAAGAATATACCAATCAACATCTTCACAATTCTTACCTGAATACAACACGTCTAATGGGAATTAAGCACTCAGAAAGAGAATAACAACCATCTGAACTGAGGGCTTGTTTCAGACCCCTCTGGTGCAGGTTACAGTATGTGATTAGTCAATTAATGTCAGCTGGTCTGGCTGAAAACAACACTGCCATTTAGTGGAGAATATGGGCAATGACTCCAGAACGGAGACTTAGACTTAGTGGTCTGATGTCCAGTTCTAAGATTCAAATAAACTCATTCATACCTTCATTTCCAGCAGAGTACGTTATATTGTAATAGTATTGTGTATTGTCTTCCCCAAAAGACAGCTTCAGCTTTAACCAGAACCAGGAGAACTGAGCATATTGCACTACTTCTTAAATCCTTACACTGGCTACCAGTTACCTACCAAATTATATTTCTCATCTCATTGAAGAATACAAACCCAGCAGAGCTCTGAGATCCTTAGGCAGCAGTCAGCTGGTAGAACCTTGGGTCAGGAGCCAGGGTGAATCTGCTTTTAGCTGCTGTGCTGCATAGAGGGAACCCGTGACCTGCCCCAACTCTGTCACTTTCAAGTTTACAGTGAAAACTGCTGTTTCCCTGTGCCTTTGACTGATGCTGTATTTTTGTTTTTGTTTTTTTTTTTGTGCTGTATTAGCAGCAACCTGAAACTTTTTATTGCACCGTAACTGCAAGATAGTTGTGTTTCAGACATTTTGTTCTGCATTTTCAGAACTTACTTTTTACAGTGATCAACAGCTAATTTCACTGATTTGAACAGTTGTATAATATGTGTTTATGTACTAGGGGGATAAAACCTTCAATTAATAAAGGTGAAAAGAAAGGTGTGTTTCATTCATTGACAGGTGAATCAACATATTCCACTGTGCCACAGCAGTAATGAATGGTGACAAAACAACTTTGGTGTCAGGGGATCACTATGCAAATTCCTGTCTGGTTGGTTGGGTGCCATACCTCTCATACTTTTTCAACTCCTTGTGTGTCAAAGCTCAAACGTGGCCTGAAGATGAAGAGTTAAAACAAAAACAGAATGATTCCAGCAGCTTCAATCAAATGATTTTGAAAATGAATAGTCAAGAATTGTGATAGGTAGCCTATTTATACAACAAAAATATATATATATTTGCTCAAAACAGCTACTGAAGGCACTGGTGACTAAACTACATCTGGAGGTGCCAGTGTACATTATATTAAAGCATTGCTCATATTTTTCAAATTTAAGTTCTAGGAGAGCTTGGTGACTCCACGCACAGTAGTTCATCACCAAATCTTTCAGACTGAGGTAAAAATCTAATGGTATGTTGATGGACACCGTGCAACAGATGCTGAGAAGTGGTCAACATGCAGTCTCTTGGCATATCAGGGTGTTCAGCTACTTAGAAACTTCACTTCTTGTGGGTCTGATAAAGGTGATGGCGGAGTCACACTCTCACCCCACTTGCTTTTAGCATCTATGAGAGTAATGACGTCATGAAAGTTGTTCACATTTTTGGGTTTGACCATCACTGATGAGCACAATGAACATTCCTCTCTAAAGAGAGTTTATTAGCATTTGGAAATAATCCACTTTTATGGCAACATCAGAGTGACTGGAGAGGAAACTTCCGAGAGAGCAAAGGTAGAGAGAAGGAGGGCGGAAGAGAACAGATACAAGGACGCGCAAAGGCATTTAAGATTCTTGCAGAACTACATTCTACAAAAATGGTTCCCACACAGGCACAGCAGCATTTTCACACAAAAATAATCATAATCCGAGCTGTCCTACTAGGCTGATGAGACTGACATTTCACTGATAACACCTAATCTTTCCCCAGTTCTTTGTCACGTGTTGCACGTTTGCATGACAAAAGACTTATCGAAACCCCTCTTTCCCCGTCCTTACTGCTGCAGATCACAATGGAAATGCTCTCAGCCCGACTGCGTAGGGCGCGCTGCACCTGCCCTATGTGGGACTGAGACTGACAGGTAAAGCTAAAGCCCCGCCCACTGCCAAGTTTCAGTCGGACTTGTTTTCTAGACCAGCTGTTGCGGCTGTCAAAAGTCGTACGTTTCTGTTTCAATTACTACACTGAGTTTGGGAATGAGAGCACACACATCAACAACAGCAGCAGCGAACATGCCGGACCGATCATCTCAGCAGTGGATGCGGACGTCCTTGCGCACCCCGGGGATCCTGATCTTCGGGATGGTCCTGGCTCCCTGTGGCTGGATCTTTGACCTGGTCGCCACTGTAGCTCCAAGCTGGAGGACCCTCAACAACCTCCCAAACAACCCACCCGACAAGTTCATCGAACAAGGCATCTGGGACATCTGCATAGGCTCCACACTCTCCTCCACACTCTCCTGCGGCCAGTCGGACACCACATACTTCAACAACCAGATCATCCCCATTGCCCGGGGTCTGATGGTTGCCTCCCTCATCGTGACTCTAATCGGGCTGGCCGTGGCCATCCCGGGGGTCCGCTGCTGGAGGGACAACCCTAACTGGGTAGTGGCCGGCTTGGGAGGAGTGCTGCTTTTCCTCTCAGGCGTCATGACCATCATACCCATCGCATGGTACACACACATCCTCAAGAGCGTCACAACGGTGTCCTCGACCACAGATGTGCGCGTAGGCTACTGCATCGTCCTGGGATATATCGGCGGGATATTTGAAATCCTGGCCGGCATTGTCATGTTCATCGGGATCTGCCGTTGCTGCGGAGGAAAGAACCGAGGGGAGAAACGGGTTAACACCGTGACCGCCCGGTATGTCCACGAGATGCCGCCGTCCAGACCGACTGAAGTACCCAGAGCACCCAGAGTGAGCCGAACCAGGAGCCCCCCCAGCAGCACCAGCAGCGTCTCATACCCCAGAGACTACGTGGATGATGATGTGTCCTTCCCCCGGGCCAAGACCCCGCCGCGCCGTGTAGAACACACCTCCTACAACCGCAGACCGTATGATGTCGACCTATGAGAAGCACATGCCTCTCACCTGCAGACTAAAACCCACAGCAAAAGGGAAACAACTCGAAGAAGAACATGGCAATTGAAATAAGAGACTGAGACTGGAAAACATCTATGGGAAGAAGCAATGCTAATAATAACACAATGTCTTTATAAAGTTAGTAACTGTATTTTTCTATAATTTTCTGGAGTATTCTAACAGTAGACAGGAGGCAAATACCATCCTCTCACTGTTGACTGGAGTTATTCTGAAACCAGAAACTTTCAGCAGTAGGCTGCCAAGACATTAAACCCTTTATTAGCCTGTTATGAAATAACTCAAGTCACTACTAAGAGAAGCAGAATCAAGTTAAACACCTCTTTAGTTGTTACAGTGTTTCATCAGTGGATCAGTAGGCCTATCATTTGAGTTTCATTCGCATATCAGCTTACAGATGTTGCTAATTACTGACCTAACTAGATTAATTGTAACATGATTATAATATATTGCAGATGTGCCTCAAGCTGTCCAGTTATCAGAAGGAGAATTAATGGCCAAGTAGATTTGAACATGCAAAGAATTTGACTCCGGTACAGAGGCTCTCAGTGTGTTTGTAAGGCAACAGGAAATAAAAAAAAACAACAACAATGAAAATAAAAAATACAATTATTGTTATTGCCATAGCTATTTAGATGAGCTGAGAAAATGGAAGGACATTTCTATGAAGGAAGTCTGGAAAGTGAAGAATTCTGTATTATTTTTGCCAAGAAGAGAAAACCTACAGTACACTGTGTAATAGGCCCGAAGAAAAACAATGTAAAGCTGCCTTTTACATCATGCAGATGAATTCCATTTGTAAATAGTCCTCATCTTTAAGTAAGCTTTTATATTTTTGTATCTGCACTGTCAAATGCAAGACTTCTTCTTTTTCCATTTTTATGTAAGTATTCAGACCTTGTGCACTGTATAGTTAAGGACAGTGGGACATATTCTCTGGAGTCATCAACATTGTCTTCACTGCTCTGTGGTAAAAGTGCTCTTTATTAAATGTGAATTGTGCTTCCTAATAACAGTCCCTTTCCTCAACCTACCTCTTTGTCATGTTAGGGTGGCGGGGTGTTTAAATAATCCAGTTGATGTTAAAAATTGCCCCATCAGGTTTAGATTTTATTGCAGAAGTAACTGGAACTGTCTGTGGCTCTAATGGTAATGCAGTGAGGTTAAGTGTTCTGTCAGTTCAATGTTATTGTTAAAAGCACAGTGAAGATGCACATGGTGCAGGCTTGTTTGTGCTGTAGGGACAACCAGACTAGTTACAGTAGGGACACATCAACTTAACGATACTGACCAATGTACAACAGCACAATCTCATGTCTACAGAAGTGCAAAGAGGTTAATCCTGCAAGTTCACATAAGAGATAATGAAGATAATGTATTCTGTCCTATGTAACCATAAAATGTGATGGTCATGGCTGGAGAGAGTCACACAGGCAAGAAGGGTAGAGGTCATCAATATGTTTCAAAGAAACATACAGACAGACAGCATTTTACAGTGATACTGTATTTTTATGTCTTTGCCACCCACTCTGCTCATTCCTAACAAATATACAGACAATGTGGTCCAACCAGTCTGACAGGTCGGTTTCTCTCTGCAGCTTGTCTAACTACATTGCCTCTTTTGTTTAAACTTAACATACACCCAAATGGAAACTCTTACTGAGACAGGAAGCTGTTGTGTAAATTCTTGCATTCGGAGCAAGTCAGTAAAGCAGTACACTGATAAACACTGTATTATATGGACTGTGTAAAGTTCTCAAAGTGAAACTATGCCACAAAACAGACAGAAAGAAGTAAAAGGCCCCCTTCATAATAAAGAGCAACTGTCACTATTCGTTGTTGAGTGAATGAGTCAGGTTTAGATCATGCTGATACTGAAGTTTTATTCTGGAAGAGTCTGTGTTGCTCACTTCAGACCACTTCCTCATTGGATAAGTGACAGTTTGCTACTACCCCTACTGGCAAAGAAAGAAAAATACCAACATGTTTGAGTTCAATGGTCATTTTCAACATTTCAGCCTGCTCCTGATAATGTATCCATTCACAGTGTTGAATAAACACTGAGAGCTGGAGAAATGCAGGAGAAATAATGGCAGTAAGCCAGGTATTGTTAAAAACACTCCTAATTCTCCAGGTATGAGAGACTAACCTGAGCCAGGTCATTTGTAAAAGAAGATTTCAAGATGTGTTGCATTTCACATTATCACACTAGTGTTTATAAAATTGCCACATAGAATACACTGACTCATAAAATGTGCCTGAGAGAGGTGGGGCGAAAATAGATGTTACACCTATTGTGTTTGTTTCATTCTCCTGAATTGAAAAAATGCTGAATGAATAGGTGTCAATCACACCACCTCCACAACAACTCTGTGAATTGCCATCACATTTTTGCCTTACATTTGGGTTTATTTTCACACCTACTGCATCCTCAGTTTTTGTAGGGCTCTGGTAAGTGACAAAATGAATTGTATGAGTTCAGGAAAAGCAGCATTGTTTTCACCTTACCAACATACATTTTACAGTGAATAGTCAGTGAATGGTTTGAAAGCATTAGTCAGTACAAGAATGCATCATCATGCATCATCATCATGATTTTAAAAAATGCTGGATCATTTTCATACATGGCACCAGCAAACAATAGCATCTTTACAAGTTTAATTATTTAGCAGACATCAACATATAATTTTTAATGTGTTGCAACAGCATTTACTGCATTTGGCCATTTTTTCAATGTGCTTCTCCTTCTGTAAAACAAACATGCAAAGTCTGCTTATTAATTGGAAGGCACATGTTGACATAGTGCCACCCCCCCTTTATAGCAAATTCCGCACACTCCTAGCTGAAACCAGTCTGTGTTTTATGATATCACAAAGGTCGCTAGCAGTTCAGTCCACATGAGTGCATGGCAGTTATTCCCAGTCTTATTTCCTGGTGAGTTTAGTAAACACTGAGGCTGATGCTGGTGAGTCACTAAAATCACTGTTAATACATGCTGATGGCAGCTTGTGCAAACATCTCAACACCTTTATGACTTCAAAGTGACAAAACAGTTATTTTGGATTATTATTACCACTGTGAAATCATAAAAAACACTAAACAACGTGTTTAATAATGATTTCTCATTTAAAAAACAATATACTGTACCTGCTGCAAGCCTATTGCTCATATTTTACAGTGACTGATTAAATTCCTTGAGGCATATAATACAAAATTATACATGCCAAGGAAACAGACTGAAAGTGTAGACATCTTTGACACATGCAGGGACACGGATGGACAAATCAGCTTTTCCTCAGTCTCATCTTGCTTTGCATTTGCACAGCTCGTTCAATACAAAGATGAGAACAGGACTCATATAAACAAAAATCACTTTATCATCGTGACTAAACACATAGCATTAGTTACTAGTAAATATCCAGCACCAGCCAACAGTAATTACAGTATATTAACAAAATCAACTTAATAAAGAATAATTAAGTCAGACAACTAAGAGCTGCACCTATCTGCACCAAACATTAACTGTGTAGCATGATTGGAAGTTTAAAATGAAGCAAAACAGGATCTGCAAAGGCACATGTATTGTATACATTTTAGTTTCAGGCGGTTGACATGTTCTCACAAGTGTAACTTTTAATTTCTTGTCCAGTCACTGTCATCAGCAGGTAGGTATCTTTCCTGTTTTTACCCGATTACGCTCACTCTGGATTGTAATTAATCAAGGATTTAGCTCAGGGGCTGATTTAAAAGCAGACACAGTAAAGAATAAAACTAAGTTCACAATGTGGAAAACAAAGAAAACTAGAGACATAGCTGCTTTGAGAACATTAGTATCTATAATGATTCGTTGTTTTTTTTACACTGCGACATTTTTTTGGTTATTTGTGCTGCAGGAGTTCAAATCTCAACATGAAGATGGCTTCACACAACAAACTGAGTTCTTTTTTCCATTGAGTTGGAAAATCTGATTATTCTTAACCAGGTGCAAACCAGATGCTTCCTAAACAAGCAAAACAAAAACTTTGCAAGTGGCTCCAGGCATCCTACTTACTTCAGTTATAGGCAGTCAAATAGTTAGTGTGCACTTGTAACAATTTGCCCCAATAGCAGGTAAGTTGTCACGTTATGTGGGGTAAGTTGTCACGCTGGGTAACGCAAGAAACTAGATCTCATTTGGACAGCTGTTAGAAAATGGCTCCACACAGAAAAGGCACAAGCACTCATCTTCATCAGATGAAGACTTATCTAGTGTCTTTGGCTTCAGATCAAATCAAATCAACATTAATTTATATAGCACTTTAAAAACTAAGTCTTGGTGACCAAAGTACTTCACATGAATACCATAACAATACGCACAATACAACATAACAATAATGGTAAAACTCAACCAAGGATAAAATGTAAATGTTTGTTAAAACATGCACTATAGTGCATGTACTGTAATAGTAAAGTGCTGCTGAACAGTGCAAACAGGGCTTAATCCAAATTAAGAATGACCATAATAAATTGCTGCTAAGAAGTACAAGACTTAGTAATTGCATCAGTTGCACTAGGAACAAAAAAGTCAGAGGTCAAAGGGGAAATGTGCTGTGCAGTCAGTAGTGCACATACATCACTTATTATCACTTCACAATCAAAAACACTAAACAAAATACACCAATAAAAAAGAGAAGCTATGTTTAATACAGAGTATTTTAATGAAAAAACTTCAAACAGTCAAAGAGTAACACAAAGTTGTGAGCACCACTGTGGGTTAGTCCTCCTCTGTGCTCAGGTGCTGACCAGCTGCTTAGACATTTGTTGACTGATTGCCGCCTGGCGCTGCTGTGGGCAAGAGCAGCGCTGTCTCTCTCTCTGCTGGAGAGTCTGTCCAGTCCTAAAGTCTCTGAGGTCATGTGTAGCGTGGTCATGAGCACAATACTGAACATTACAAGAAATCCTGTCTAGTTACTGACTTACATCATCTTCATTCCCATCTTTTTCACATGGTATTTATACAATCAGTTTAGCTCAATTACTGAAACAACCACATATTATTTGAGACTGGACTGAGACTCGCTCTGAGAGGGAACAAAAAGGCTCTGTATCCTAAACAGCCACTGGGTTATTGGCCACTAGGAGCTACTTCAACAACAAATCCTATAATAACCAACGTGTTACCCCACAACAATTCATTTTACCCGGTCTGCTTTTGCATAGTCATCTAGTGTGGCAAAGAGAGAGAGAATTTGCCTTTGGATTGACAGTGAACACTGACAGTGGGGCATCAGCTCCATGGCACTTTCTGGTGTCATTTATTGTAGTTGCTAGTCTCTTAAACTCTGGGTCAGGACTCAAGTGGTACATGTATATTTTAAAGAGACTTGAGAGTCAGTGTATTTGCATTGAATTGGTCGTTGCTTTAAAATGGTTAATTTAATTTCTGTTTGAATGTGAGTTTGAGGTAGTGTTTGCAAAAAGATGAAGCACTAAAATTTTGTAAAATAATTAATAAGAATACATTTTTACAGATTACATTAGTTCCCAGGGCATGCCTAGGCCCAGAGAGGATCAGATTTGCTAAGTTACTAGTTTTGCCCAAATATGTGGTAGCCAAACAGGAAAAATGTTTTATTAGAATTTCAAAAGCATTAAATGGTAAAATGTAAAAAGTTATTTATTTTCCCAGTTTACTAGGGACGGCATAATGTTTTTCTCAGTATAATTCAATAGAAGATATAGGGTTTATAAATCTATTGAATCACTACATATAAATTCAGTGACAACAGTGTATGACTGCAGAATACTTAAAACCTAGTTAGACAATACTGGTATGACTCCTTCCTGTCCAAACCTTTTGTGCAACTAAGGTATTGGGTGCTATCACAACCTGCAAAATATAACCCACAGAAATTACATCCTGCTATTTTGTCAGTTTTAGATTAGCAGTAGACTGAACTGCACTGACTGTGTTGAAGTACATATGTACTTGCATGGTTTTATTATCTAACACTTTTCACCAAAATGAAAATGTCTTTGGCTCAATCAGCATCTGTTTCTGGGGACTGCTGTAGTTTATATGCTGTTTGCTGTTAGTAAGTGTTTAAAGTTTTACATCCAGTACTTTCATTTTGTGCAACAGACGCTGACCTGAAGTTTGAATTTTACATTTGCTGAATGTTTGTTAAATGAAGAAAAAATGCTTTCATGTCATTTTCTTGGAGATGCAAGTGACTTGTATTATGTTCCGTTTGTTTCATCACCCTTTGTGTTGTTAAACTTGTATGAGTTAAAAAATGGGTCTAGAGGGTTACAAGTTAAAAGTTCTTATACTGTATGTTCTGCCACAAACGTAAGATAAAAATAGATGATTATCATAAACTTTTGTAAAGTTAAAGGCCTATCTGGATGATGATGATGGTGGTGGTGATATCAAAAAGGAGACAGCTGGACTCAAAGAGACAAGAGACACCTGCTGTCAGTCCTACACCTGTTGGACTCTCACTTGATTCATTTCAGTTTTATGATTTCATTGATCTGCACAGGACAACATTGTTGATGGGTGACGAAGAGGTGCATCCCAGTTCTCTTAACTGATCATTCCTTACTTCTCAACCCTTTCTTGACCCAGAAGTTGTACCGCTGCACCATCTTCTAGGATGTTTCAGTTCTCTTGCTGATGTTGGGAGGAGTGAGGAGGCTGCTTAGACAAGACATGAGTGAGAGACCATCCTTTGTGGAAGTCTTTTATGGACTGACGCACCTGTTTATCACTTAGTGATTGTATGCTTCAGGTTAGGGAGTGGAGGAAAGGATATCTCATGTCTCAAGATATTTTTGGTTTCTTTTTCCATGCATGTGTGAGGGACTTGGATGCAAGGAAAAGACAAGTGAGGGAAATGTGGATACAGGTAAAGGAATTGAGATGTACCCTTTGTTGTCCTCAGCACTCAGCATGACTTTTGTAAATGCTGCTATGCTAACACTGATTGATATGCAAGGCTATAGCAATGGAACTAGTACTGTATTACAGTGACATGGTCATCACACGGGTCATATTGTTTGAATGGACATTTGAAAACAATACACTTCCTTAACTTGGGTTTTGGCTAACTGTGTAATGAATTTAAAAAAATGTTTGAGTAAGAAATAATGATTAAAGGGGTACTCCTGTGATTTTTTTTGTGTGTCAAAGTCTGTTGACAGGTGTTGGGACGTTCTACTGCATATGTGAAAACAAAGTTGCGTAAAAGCTTTTATTCCTCCAGAAGGAGCTACAGTATTGTTGAAAATAATAGCAGTACAATGTGACTAACCAGAATAATCCAGGTTTTTAGTATATTTTTTATTGCTACATGGCAAACAAGTTACCAGTAGGTGCAGTAGATTCTCAGAAAGCAAACAAGACCCAGCATTCATGATATGCACGCTCTTAAGGCTGTGCAATTGGGCAATTAGTTGAAAGGGGTGTGTTAAAAAAATAGCAGTGTGGCATTCAATCAGTGAGGTCATCAATTTTGTGAAATAACAGGTGTGAATCAGGTGGCCCCTATTTAAGGATGAAGCCAGCACTTGTTGAACATGCATTTGAAAGCCTGAGGAAAATGGGTCGTTCAAGACATTGTTCAGAAGAACAGCGTACTTTGATTAAAAAGTTGATTGGAGAGGGGAAAACCTATAAAGAGGTGCAAAAAATTATAGGCTGTTCAGCTAAAATGATCTCCAATGCCTTAAAATGGAGAGCAAAACCAGAGAGACGTGGAAGAAAACGGAAGACAACCATCAAAATGGATCGAAGAATAACCAGAATGGCAAAGGCCCAGCCAATGATCAGCTCCAGGATGATCAAAGACAGTCTGGAGTTACCTGTAAGTACTGTGACAGTTAGAAGACGTCTGTGTGAAGCTAATCTATTTTCAAGAATCCCCCGCAAAGTCCCTCTGTTAAAAAAAAGGCACGTGCAGAAGAGGTTACAATTTGCCAAAGAACAAATCAACTGGCCTAAAGAGAAATGGAGGAACATTTTGTGGACTGATGAGAGTAAAATTGTTCTTTTTGGGTCCAAGGGCTACAGACAGTTTGTGAGACGACCCCCAAACTCTGAATTCAAGCCACAGTACACAGTGAAGACAGTGAAGCATGGTGGTGCAAGCATCATGATATGGGCATGTTTCTCCTACTATGGTGTTGGGCCTATTTATCGCATACCAGGGATCATGGATCAGTTTGCATATGTCAAAATACTTGAAGAGGTCATGTTGCCTTATGCTGAAGAGGACATGCCCTTGAAATGGTTGTTTCAACAAGACAATGACCCCAAACACACTAGTAAACGAGCAAAGTCTTGGTTCCAAACCAACAAAATTAATGTTATGGAGTGGCCAGCCCAATCCCCGGACCTTAATCCAATCGAGAACTTGTGGGGTGATATCAAAAATGCTGTTTCTGAAGCAAAACCAAGAAATGTAAATGAATTGTGGAATGTTGTTAAAGAATCATGGAGTGTAATAACAGCTGAAAGGTGCCACAAGTTGGTTGACTCCATGCCACACAGATGTGAAGCAGTTATAAAAAACTGTGGTCATACAACTAAATATTAGTTTAGTGATTCACAGGATTGCTAAATCCTAGAAACAAAAACGTTTGTACAAAATAGTTTTGTGTTTGTACAGTCAACGGCAGACACTGCTATTTTTTTGAACACACCCCTTTCAACTAATTGCCCAATTGCACAGCCTTAAGAGCGTGCATATCATGAATGCTGGGTCTTGTTTGCTTTCTGAGAATCTACTGCACCTACTGGTAACTTGTTTGCCATGTAGCAATAAAAAATATACTAAAAACCTGGATTATTCTGGTTAGTCACATTGTACTGCTATTATTTTGAACAATACTGTATGTTGCATTACACACTTTACTCAAAATAGGGGAGTTCACTCCAGGCAGAAATTGCATAATGTTAAGCTACTCAGTGATATTTATAGTTATTTACTTTCTCAGGTATGAAGCAAAGTCAAATTGACTAACGTATGCAGTTGTACACACCTCTCTGGCCCAACATGTTTTTATAGATGCCGCACAGGTCTAAAGGAGACAGATATTTATCATCAAGATATATTAACTACAGCTGAGACAGTTCAGTATTAGAGTTTCTGGTCAGACCACAGTCAAAGGTCAGCCTCACATTAGAACAGTAGGCCAGACTCCACTTTTAAGAGATTCCCTTTTAAACTGCACTGTGAGCTCACTTTGCAGGCAAGTCTGTCAGGTTTCTTCAGTTAAAGGGAGTTTTTCCTCCCCACAGTCTCCAAGTGCTTGCTCAAGGGGGATTTGTTCAGTTATCTATAATAAAAATAGTAAGGTCTAGACCTTACTTTATAAAGTGTTCTGAGATCGCTTTTGTCGTGATTTGGCACCATACAAATAAAACAGAATTGAATCCTAGCTACTTCCAGATAATATAGGTTTCCAAAATGTAAAACCCTTAGAATATTTCCAGCCATTTCCTTACCTCAGATATAATGGGCATTTCTTCACATTACACAGCATTGCTGTAGCCATGTTTTGCTTCCATAATTCCCCTGCTCACAACAAACAAAAACCATAGGCTTTGTCAAGTTTCACATCTTGAGTTGATATCATAGGTATTGCTCTAAACAGGTGACCACAGCTGTTCGTGTGTGAACATAAAGCACCACGGAGTAAACACATTCCAAAGACTCTCTCACAGGTCTCTGTTAAAGGTGCATCATTTTTAGTACCATGACTTTTATTCACAAGTCATGATTTATTTATACAGTCAGGACAAAATACTCTTATTCTTTGGATTTTATGTTGATGAATGTGTTGGTTACCATCATTGCTAATGCTCATTAGACTGTTCTCCTTCATTAACATCCAGGGTAAACACTTTTGTTTGCCAGGAAAGAGTTCCCAGACACTGGGTGTTAAAAAAAGAGTGGTTCAACAAGCTCAAGCTTTTTGGCTTTCGTTTGAGATCGATATAGGAACTTGATTTACGATAAAGCTGGGCTAACTGTGTCCATGCAGCTCAGTGTTTAATGTACAGGAAGGAGAATGATACCATTAGCTCATCGTACTCTCATAAAAAGAGCAAATATGAGCTTTTCAAACTTTTTCTAGCTACTCTCAAGAACAATATATTAGTCTAGAACAACAAACAGAAAAACCTTCAACAGAAATACTGACAGATATTGTTCATGACACTTCTGCACATTTAGTACCTTTGCTTCTTCCTTTGCTTCTGCCTCACCCTGGCAATGACGAAGGCCAGGATCAGTAGCCCAATGAGGACACCCAACACACTCAGGGTCAGTGGTACACTTAATGACCCATTGACCGTGTTCTGGCAGAAATCGCCCCCGTAGCCCAGCTGACAGTTACACACCAGATCAGCACCGCCACCTAGGGGAACCACACAGGTACCTCGGCTATTGCACTGAGTCTCTCCACAGGTCAGCACTCTTGGTTGAGAAGAAGCAAAAGGGCTGGACATTGTAGAGATGGAGGAAGGAGACACTGGGCTATATTAAGGGAATGGAAGGAGAACAGGAGAAGAAATAGATGTGTGGAATAACAAGACACACTCTAAAACAGAACCTGTAAAACATGGCTAAGAGATAACAAAGCCTTTTCTGTAGGATGTGATGGCTCAAATATTTGTTCTTAGGTCAGGTTCATGTCTGCATATGAGTCTTTTAAACCAGTTTAGCTTTAAACAAGTGTCAGTTAATTTAAGCTTGGTTACAAACAGTAACATTAACTGTTGACTGAACAAAGCAATATTTGCTTCAGTGTCAAATTCTTGTGATTATTTCTGCACTGCAATATCAAGTTTTTCCTTTGTTAAAGTAAATGAACACATAAATGTTACAACCATTGTGCTCTTCCAGCTTGGCTGTGGCTGAATTCTCGCTCTGTGCAGCCAGCTGCCCTACTGTTTTACATTGTCTAGGCCTGGTTGGACAGCTTTGGTTGAAAGGGATTCTAATGGAGCAATGAAAAGGAGCATTTTAGCTAAAGAACAGAGCCAATCAGATCTTTTAGCACAGACCAATGTTTTTTTGAGAATGTATTTACTCACTCTGCAGTGATTGCAATCATGTACATTTCATCACTATCTTTCCACTTTTTTATGTCTGCAAATTATTACATTGTGCACAATACTAACATCCTAACATTTGTTCTGCCTTCAATTTCCTGAAAGACTTGTTAGCATTACATGTTTTGTGCACAAAAAGAATATGATAAACATATTTATTTGATACAAATTTATTTGATACTTATGCAGGTAAACAACAAGAAAAAGACATACAAGATATTGTGTATAGGTAGGGCAGCTTAAGAGTTGATGTATTTTTACCGCTTATCTACAGATCTGTGAGATGCTTGCTGTGTGATGGCCTGCCCTCAAACATATTTTACCTCTAACTCATCAGACAAACAAAGGCTAACAGTGTAACTGCAGGCACAGTTTGACAGACTGCACATGTTGACAAAATGCCATTTATTCATTTATTTTCCAGTAATGTTTTTCACTGTTCTAAAAACACCAGTTGTAGCTTTTTCATCAGCAGCCACAACATACACAGGGACTAACTCAGGACATTTTATAAAATCAACAGGATGGCTGACATAGCCTGAACCAGGGCTGCTAATCATCAGCTTACAACTCCTATTAAACAAACACCAAACTTGTCCAAAATGAATGTATGCTAAAGGCTTAGACAGTATTTATACATATACTGTATTACATAGTCTGTGGTGAAAGGGCACAGTATGACAAAGTTAATAAAACACTGAACAAAACAAAGCAAATGTTGAACAGTGATATACACCTTTACTAATGCACTGATTGCACAAAATGATATTTTATTAGCAGTATTTATAAAATGAAACTAGTCTTCAATCGTTTAAATGCTTTAAGACTCAACACATAAATGAAACCAAGCATTACATTACATTCAGAGGTGTTCCTAATATTCTGGCCCTCCTATATATGCAGCTGGGAAAGACAAAAACAGACACACCTCTAAATGTATACATTTATGACAATTTCACCAAAAACTGAAACATGCTTCATCAACACAGATGTTTAGAGAGAAGTATTGCATAGAGTTGCATACAATTGTACAAGTGTACCTAATAAAGTGGCCAGTGAGTGTATTAGGGTGAGGAAAAGCCACTGAGGAGACTTAAGAGAAAAGCTGAGCCATTATTCAAAGCTCTACAACAGTGCAGGTTAACTGATAGCAACACAGAAGGTTTGTGTTGCTCACTGGCTTCAGGGCAGGCATATAGTGAAAGAGAGAGATACAACAAAATCAAAACACGACAAAATGAGAGCTAAACACTCACCGAAACAGTCCTGGTGTCCTAAAATTAAGGCTGTGATTGTTCAGTTTTTTGTTGTAGCGCTGTCTGTGCGCCTGTGCTAAAGGTCCCGGGTCCTTTAAAGCACTTTAAAGTTTTCGGTTAGTGGATCTGCAACAAAAGAAGGGAAGAGGAACATAGGTGTGATCTCTTAGTACCTGCCTGTTTTTCTCCATGAACACACACACAATTACTTCCTTCTCCTCCTCCCTCTAACTCTAAATAGGCTGAGTCATCAGCACTTTGTTCACACCAGATATATCTGACAGTGACAGTGCCACTTTTAATCAGGAGAGTGCAAGTTAATGAAAGACTTCAGTTAATCTCTGACTCATAAAACTCAATTTTCTGGTCAAAGTAAAATTCATTTGTGTGGCACTTTTCAGACAGTGGTCCATGGGCCGTCAAAAAATACATAAAATAGAATGGGACAGAAAATGAAAGATTAAGAAAGATGTGTATAAAGGTTGCATATGGCATTAATTTGATCATATATGCCTCATCTTTCCTGAAAACTGGACGCTTATTATAAACATATGTTCACACACAAGTAGGTGTGTTTACCAGAGGAATTGCAAATGTTTGAACAAGACTCAGCTGGCAAGACCCAACAAGACTGACAGTCTAACATTCAGCAGTCCATATGCCTACTGTGCAACTGTGAGAAAATATATATTTGTGCTTTATTATTCAGGCAAATTTTACAAAAACTGATTTTATGCAACTTGACAAGTTTTGCCATGTTTATAAATATTACAAAGAAAATACTTTAACATTTCCAGTAACCATATCCAAATCAGCTTTGTAAGGAGTTTGATTCTATTACAGTAAAATATGACTTATGTGCATAGCCAACTCTACCTCCATTTACAGTATTGTTGAGTTGATTTATTCTTTCAAACATGCAAAACAGAACAAATGACAACAACACACACATAGTTACACATACCCAACCAATGCTAATCCAAAATCAGTTTGCTTACACCTATTACATGTTTGAATGGAGTAGGAAGAAGTCAGACTTATCCAGTCCTACCCCATAACATCATCTTATACAAAAAATTTCATGCATCATTGGCTGCAAGCAGTATCTCTACATAGGTAATTGCCTTCTTCACCAACAAGTAATACACAGAACATTAAAACAGAGTGTTTCCTTAATGCCTTCTCGAATAAATCTTATTCTTGCATATATCTTGAATGACACATACATTTATATTTATATTTAAACTCCTCAATTCTAGTACTATTTTTCATGTCCACACTTAAATTATTCCATAATTTGACCCCACTTATAGAAATACAAAATCTTTTTTTGGTTGTACGTATAGCATGAACTTTTAGATTTAAGTGACCCCTTAAGTTATATCCTCCTTCCCTTTCATCAAATAACTTTTGGATTCCACCAGGTAATAAGTCGTTCCTGGCTTTATACATAAACACAGCAGTCTTATATTCCACTAAATCAAAGAATTTTAACAATTTAGACTGTATGAAAGCTACATTGGTGTGATCCCTATACCCCATCTTATGCACAACTCTTATCGCTCTCTTCTGTAATATGTACAATGGTTGAAGTGAACTTTTGTGTTTCCCCAGTTTTCAATGCCATACTCCAAATATGGCAAAATCAATGAAGAATACAAAATGCAAAGTGCTTTCACGTCCAGCATATATCTAACCCTTGCCAATATCAATATATTTTTAGCGAGGTCATCAATTTTGTGAAATAACAGGTGTGAATCAGGTGGCCCCTATTTAAGGATGAAGCCAGCACTTGTTGAACATGCATTTGAAAGCCTGAGGAAAATGGGTCGTTCAAGACATTGTTCAGAAGAACAGCGTACTTTGATTAAAAAGTTGATTGGAGAGGGGAAAACCTATAAAGAGGTGCAAAAAATTATAGGCTGTTCAGCTAAAATGATCTCCAATGCCTTAAAATGGAGAGCAAAACCAGAGAGACGTGGAAGAAAACGGAAGACAACCATCAAAATGGATCGAAGAATAACCAGAATGGCAAAGGCCCAGCCAATGATCAGCTCCAGGATGATCAAAGACAGTCTGGAGTTACCTGTAAGTACTGTGACAGTTAGAAGACGTCTGTGTGAAGCTAATCTATTTTCAAGAATCCCCCGCAAAGTCCCTCTGTTAAAAAAAAGGCACGTGCAGAAGAGGTTACAATTTGCCAAAGAACAAATCAACTGGCCTAAAGAGAAATGGAGGAACATTTTGTGGACTGATGAGAGTAAAATTGTTCTTTTTGGGTCCAAGGGCTACAGACAGTTTGTGAGACGACCCCCAAACTCTGAATTCAAGCCACAGTACACAGTGAAGACAGTGAAGCATGGTGGTGCAAGCATCATGATATGGGCATGTTTCTCCTACTATGGTGTTGGGCCTATTTATCGCATACCAGGGATCATGGATCAGTTTGCATATGTCAAAATACTTGAAGAGGTCATGTTGCCTTATGCTGAAGAGGACATGCCCTTGAAATGGTTGTTTCAACAAGACAATGACCCCAAACACACTAGTAAACGAGCAAAGTCTTGGTTCCAAACCAACAAAATTAATGTTATGGAGTGGCCAGCCCAATCCCCGGACCTTAATCCAATCGAGAACTTGTGGGGTGATATCAAAAATGCTGTTTCTGAAGCAAAACCAAGAAATGTAAATGAATTGTGGAATGTTGTTAAAGAATCATGGAGTGGAATAACAGCTGAAAGGTGCCACAAGTTGGTTGACTCCATGCCACACAGATGTGAAGCAGTTATAAAAAACTGTGGTCATACAACTAAATATTAGTTTAGTGATTCACAGGATTGCTAAATCCTAGAAACAAAAACGTTTGTACAAAATAGTTTTGTGTTTGTACAGTCAACGGCAGACACTGCTATTTTTTTGAACACACCCCTTTCAACTAATTGCCCAATTGCACAGCCTTAAGAGCGTGCATATCATGAATGCTGGGTCTTGTTTGCTTTCTGAGAATCTACTGCACCTACTGGTAACTTGTTTGCCATGTAGCAATAAAAAATATACTAAAAACCTGGATTATTCTGGTTAGTCACATTGTACTGCTATTATTTTGAACAATACTGTATGTTGCATTACACACTTTACTCAAAATAGGGGAGTTCACTCCAGGCAGAAATTGCATAATGTTAAGCTACTCAGTGATATTTATAGTTATTTACTTTCTCAGGTATGAAGCAAAGTCAAATTGACTAACGTATGCAGTTGTACACACCTCTCTGGCCCAACATGTTTTTATAGATGCCGCACAGGTCTAAAGGAGACAGATATTTATCATCAAGATATATTAACTACAGCTGAGACAGTTCAGTATTAGAGTTTCTGATCAGACCACAGTCAAAGGTCAGCCTCACATTAGAACAGTAGGCCAGACTCCACTTTTAAGAGATTCCCTTTTAAACTGCACTGTGAGCTCACTTTGCAGGCAAGTCTGTCAGGTTTCTTCAGTTAAAGGGAGTTTTTCCTCCCCACAGTCTCCAAGTGCTTTCTCAAGGGGGATTTGTTCAGTTGTTCTCTATAATAATAATAAAAATAATAGTAAGGTCTAGACCTTACTTTATAAAGTGTTCTGAGATCGCTTTTGTCGTGATTTGGCACCATACAAATAAAACAGAATTGAATCCTAGCTACTTCCAGATAATATACATTTCCAAAATGTAAAACCCTTAGAATGTTTCCAGCCATTTCCTTACCTCAGATATAACGGGCATTTCTTCACATTACACAGCATTGCTGTAGCCATGTTTTGCTTCCATAATTCCCCTGCTCACAACAAACAAAAACCATAGGCTTTGTCAAGTTTCACATCTTGAGTTGATATCATAGGTATTGCTCTAAACAGGTGACCACAGCTGTTCGTGTGTGAACATAAAGCACCACGGAGTAAACACATTCCAAAGACTCTCTCACAGGTCTCTGTTAAAGGTGCATCATTTTTAGTACCATGACTTTTATTCACAAGTCATGATTTATTTATACAGTCAGGACAAAATACTCTTATTCTTTGGATTTTATGTTGATGAATGTGTTGGTTACCATCATTGCTAATGCTCATTAGACTGTTCTCCTTCATTAACATCCAGGGTAAACACTTTTGTTTGCCAGGAAAGAGTTCCCAGACACTGGGTGTTAAAAAAAGAGTGGTTCAACAAGCTCAAGCTTTTTGGCTTTCGTTTGAGATCGATATAGGAACTTGATTTACGATAAAGCTGGGCTAACTGTGTCCATGCAGCTCAGTGTTTAATGTACAGGAAGGAGAATGATACCATTAGCCTCATCCCACTCATAAAGAAAGCAAATAAGCTTTTCAAACTTTTTCTAGTTATTCTCAAGAATATACTGCAACACAGCCAATGCTATGAATACAAACCTACTGTGCAAGTTAGCAGGGCTACCCAGTGTATTAAAGTGATCTGGAAAAGTCAGAAAATCTGTCCTCAAGTGAGAGCAGCAGTTTGTGACCAACCTCAATGTTTTTTGTTTTTTTTAAAAACAGAAAAACACCACATCCGAGCCTGGCTTTTGGTTAATCTTGCATCATGTTTATTACAAAAACTTAGTGGCTGTTGAAATACACTCCACTCTGAGTTATCATGAAACAAGCCAAACATATTAGCAAATGTAGGGGTCTATTCAAGCTATAGTGATGTTAATGCAAGTGGGGTGCTCGTCACATCTGCTGGAGACTCCAGCTCCTGAGGAAGAGAGAAAAGAAATCTCTTAATATCAACAACTGAAAATGAACTGAAACCATGTGTACTTAAAGGCAAAACAGAGGCCCATCTGAAAATATACGTGAAAAGATGTAGAACTCTTGAGACGTGTGACAGTTCAAGACACCATTGATTACTTCATAAATTTGTATCAAACATTCACTAATAATCAAAAACATTCACACTAAATACTGTTTAGCTTACAACTGATAACATATTGCTCACATATTTCAGGAGTCAAATTAACCACCTCCACCTGGCTTAGTAGGCAAGTCAGTCAATGTTTCATACTCTAAAAATACCTGCTCATTTATGCAAATAATTTAGACACAGCGAGGCTTCACCTCAGAGTCTGAATCACTGTGTCCCTCTGGCAGGCCCATGTTGCCCATCAGTGTTTCCTTATCTCCGGACCGGTTTCTGATCAACTCCCAGGCTCGGCTGTTAAAACAAAGTTACAGAAACCAAATATGCATTTTGTTTTGTAGCACAAAATTGTTCTGAAGTGGTGTAGATGTCCAAGAGTACCCAACTCCAACCAAACACTTTAGCAACTGACTTCTTAGTTTGATGCCACTGACTTGCAAGTGTGAATTAGTGAAATCAGCTGCTAACAGTATCTGGCTGGACGCATCTCTGGCCACCTCACACTTAACTCTTCATTACAGTCAATACCTTTTAGCAAAAATGAAAGCAGCACCCATCAAAACAGCAAGGAGGCATAAGACACCCAGGATGGCAACCACGTGACTTTCTCCATGCTCCGTCTCTTGACAGAACTCTCCTTTGTACCCAGCCACACAATGGCAGTGAATGACTTCATTTTCTGTGATGCAGTGGCCATGACCATTGCAGTGTTGGAGATCACAAGGTGTAGAGTCTTTTTTAATTGAAAGACCAGAGTTCTCTTCAGCCTTTGGGTGAGGAGTGGAGGAAAACTGGCGAGGGAAGCCTTCACTGGCTTTGGTCCCAAAAGAGGCCAAGTTTGTCTTTGAACCTGAAGAACAGGTCAAATCATTATTATACACCTGGAAATTAAGAACACTTCATTCAAATGTACCTGCGTACCCCCAGTAAACAAATTTCAAGTTCCTGAAAACAGACGACTTAATGCCACTTCTCAATTTCTTCCTCATTTGGCAGAAGACTCACATTCCTGTTCATCTGACTGGTCTAGACAGTCCACATGCCCGTCACAGAATTTGCTGCTGCTAATGCACTTGCTTCCATCAAAGCAGGAATCTTTCCCAGCAGGGCAGGCAGGCAGATGGACACAGGAAGTGGCATTGACTTTGTAAAAACCCCGCCCACATACACATGTCCGCCCTTGGGGATACGGAAGACACAGATGGGGACATCCGCCGTTGTTGTTGGAGCAGCTGTTGGTTTCTGAAGGAAATGTTCAAAATGTAGTTTTAGAATCATAAAATCAATGTCTCAGTTCATGCTTTCCCGTACAGATTTGACAGATGTTTAAAAACAAAGCTAAAATTCAGTGCCGTTCCTAATAAAGTGAAATGTAATCAGTTTAGAGTCTGTGTAGTGAAAAAATCCATACCATGGACTTCCAGTGGTTTTTAGAAACTAAATTTTAATTTGTATTTGCATAGTTTAACAGTTTATCAAAGCACTAAAGCTTTTTGAATTTTTATACTTTTAGCGTGTGCAACAGGTCAAGTAAAAAAAGTGTGCATGTTGGCACTCTCTTCATTATTGCCCTTTCCCAGTGCAGCACACAGCTCTCTCAAAGCTGGTCAAGCCCCATTCCCCCACCGGGTATCTCATCACTGCCATCTAGTCAACTCAAACAGAACCAGTGATTTAGTCTGCCACACTGACTTGCTGTGCTTCTGGGTGCTGAAAGCCTGGTGGCAGGCATTATAATCCAGGGCAGGAGTTAATATGCAGCATTGCAAAGAGTCACTTTCAAAATTTTACCAGCCAAACAATTTGTTTTTAGTCTAGAAGAATATGCACATAACAGTTGCAGCAAACCAGCTGAGAGTAAAACAATTAATGCTACTATTTAAACATTGCATTACATCCTGCTATTCCTTTTGATTGAGCCAGCATCTCTGGAAGAGCCTCCCTCAAAGCAAACACTCTGCCATTGCAAAGAAACAAGATCCTAACAAATCCAGTTGATTAAACTTCAGTTTTAAAATGAACCAAAAGTTTAGGAACTACCTCTGAAGTGAAGCAGGATTTAGCCCAAACCAATTTCAGAAACCTTTGTTCAAATTGCATACGAGCTTGAAACCTACAAACTGGGCTCCCTGTTCTATACCTGGAGAAACCAGCCATGTTTTTGCCATTAGTCATTCTGTCAGTATCTTTTTGCACTTCGATTCAAAGGGTTCTGCTCTTTCTTTATACTAAATATCTCACTTGTGGTTTCATCAGTTTGTGTCACTGATACCTCTGTCACTCTCTTCAGACTCGTTGCATTTCCATTCTGTCTGGAACCATGTCACCTGCCCTCTAATTGCCACGATCGAGTACCCCCTGGTGGACTCTGTTGGCATCACATGTCTGCAAATCTTAGTATACATTAGAGACTGACTTTTTGCCAGACTAAAATTGCTTGCTACAGGTTTAAAAGTCATCCCTGCATATTTCTTTATACTTGTTTACCATTTACATGCCTGAAAGCTGTTGCCTTCCCAACTACATTTTTTCCATTGCAGTTGCTTAACTGACTACCTGCTCCTCTGACTTGACGGACCATGTAACTGTACTTAATCATCCTGCTGTGTCAGCCGGTCTCCATTTGGGCCATGCTTCCCATGCCAGAACCCGGCAAGTATGTTTTGTTTATAAAATAAAAAAAAAAAAAGGGGGGGGGGGGTTTTTCAGTTAAAACTGTTTTTTTGTGTTTTGCAAGATTTGCTGTACATGTTTACTTTGACATTTGTTATGAAGGCCCCAAACCATCTCAAGGTGGTTGATACACTTGTTGCTTTAAAGCAAAATCATGCCCGATTAATCTGGCATTTAATTAGGATTTGTTTGTGCATTTTATTTTATTTAACATTTCACATTTTATTGCTATACTGATTTCATGTCTAACATTTAAGGCACTTTGCTGACATGTTGAGACACACACACACACACACAACCTACCAGACGGGATGTCATTAATCCATCCTTTGACTTCCACAACACTGGTTTTTGTCTCAAACCACAGTTGTTTAGGCTGGAGACCATCGCCAAACCACAGTTTAGTTACATCTACAGGAGGTTGGACATAACCACAATAAACATTTTGACCCCCCCAAAAAAGTTACTACTGCAGCTACTGGATTGGATGGTAGTAACATCCTGTATTTACAGAGCAAAATAAAGATTTTAAACAAAGAAAATCCATCCTTACCTTTGTCCAGGGTGACCCAGAGGAACATTTTTTCAATATATGTGAAGGAGACAAGCAGACCTGGCCCCGTTTTGTACTGCTTGTAACCTGATCCATCCACTCCAATCGAGTTGATGACTCCTTCACCTAGCAAGAAAGTAATTAGACCGGTGCACATCAACAGGCAGAAACAAGACAGCAAAGCTTGTTTATATGGAGATCAACTCCTCACTTGTGTCGGCCCAGCAGATGACAGTTCCTTCATTTAACAAGGCCAACGAGGTGGGGCTGCTAGATTTCCTCCAAAGCACCGCTTTGTTACGGCCATCCATCCAAGCGCAGCTCACTTCTGTCTGGCTCTTCCCACCTGCCATGACTATTGCTGTGTAGCAAAGTAAACCTGAAGGGGGGTGCAATGCAATGGATGTGGTGCCCTAAACCAAAAAAAAAAAAAAAAGTCTTATTTAAAAATAGGCCATGGCAGATACAGTAAATGTCATAGCACAAAATTAAGTTATGAAGCATTTGCAAGTTCAGGGCAATTGAAAGGAGCTGCTTTATTTGTGAGCTGGTACATGCAAAAATGCCCCGACTTATTTTAATGTTCCTGCATAGCTTACATCAAGACCAGTATAATATCAGGGTTGTCGACAGAAGTGGTAAGAAACTGCAGCTCAGGGTTGAGATAAGTTGTAGTCAGGGTTGCAGTAAAGGGAGTTTTATGTAGAGAGGAAGGAGCCATGGAAACATGGATGAGCAGAAAACAATTGGCCCAATCAAGCCTACTTCACCTTCAGGGACCCCTGCAGCAGTAAGGTGGTGTAGCCATCATGATGGGAGGTCACATGGAGATCAGGTCTCTGAGTGCTGCTCCAGTAGAGGTTGGAAGTCACCCAGTCAACTGCCAAAGCCGTGACTGAATCATCCTTGTCGGGCAGAAACTTTGCACAATTAAAATTTCACCAGATAATGACATTATATACTGCAGAACCACTGGCCTGAAAGTGTAATGAATTATCTGAAAGTGTACTTTTTCCAAGACTTTTTAATCAATATTGCAATAACCAACCTTCCACTTAAAAACTTAAATTATATTTTTTAGCTGATCAATTTAAGAACTGGTGCAGGTCTGAATGAGCAGAGCAAAACATTAAGTTTGCAATTATTAAAAACCACCTGGAATTATGAATGTCCTAAAAACCGCAAACATTTGAAAGGTCTTAAATGGCATTTTCTATGATTTAATAACTGGCCATTTACTTTGAAAGGTTAAATATTATACCTACCTTTAGTTGCAAGATTTTCCCAACAGGTGTCAGTCCCTGTCTTGACCTGGGGTTGCCCAGTTTCAGTACATTCACAGATCCTTGTCCTGCATCAGCAACATAAAGATAAAGCTCCTGGATGGACACATCCAGTGCCGTGGCCTCAGTTACTCCAGGAAGGGCTAAAGCTCGGTTGATTGGCATTTTCTTCAAGGCAACACCATCTTCATGCATGGAGCGCAAGTAAATCTACAAGTAGCAGGATTGCAGAGTAATAAGAGGAAGCAAGAGTGAGAGACAAATGGAGATAAAAGCACAAGTGTTTTAATTAAATAGATTAAAGCAGAATGTGATTTCTCATTTTTGTTTCTTAGATGTCTTGGCATCAACACTACAACACACCTGATATACTGTTGTATGAGACAAGAGCAGGATGGAAGTCGACTCCGTAGGCAGAGAGCAGGTGAGTTTGTCCTCAGAAAGTAGCAACCCCTTTGGACAGCGACAAACTGCTGTAAGCTCCTTCCCCACAGAAGCTCCTGATGTTCCCAGTGCCCCAGACCTAGCCCTCACCGCAGGGGCCAGGAGGCAGAGATGGGAGCAGTGTAGCTTGTCACAGGGGTTGGATATGGCCGGTTGGGAAAGGGGATGCATCAGCTGGAGAGAGAAAAAACATGGAGATCAAGGTTCATAGCTGTGAATTCCCGTAGTATGTTTTTTAAAAACAGAAAGACTACTCATTTTAGCAGTAAGTGGAAAATGTTTTCCTGAAACCTAGAAATTTCAAATCCTATGCCACTTTAAGTGATTCAACTCTGGAATGATTCAACACTATTAGAAGGTAAAGACTCACTTTCAGTCCAAATGGTTGTCCTGGTCTCTTGACAAGAACCTTCTGATCTTTCCCAGTGTTCTTATCGGCTGAACGGATGGTTCTTCTCTTGGTGTCAGACCAGAAGACTCTGTCATTGAAGACCACTACAGAGAAAGGGCTTGGTGTTTCAACTAATTGAAGGATCTAGTGAGAGAAGGGCATGGCCATTTCATAAGAACGGAGAACGGCTGAAATACAAGCTGTACTCACATCTGAAATATCACTAAACAATGAGAATCCCACATGCTTTGAGGTTCATCATTAATACATTTTACCTTGACATTATCGCCATCCAGAGAGGCTGAGCCAATGCAGCGCAGCTTCTCGTCTGCCCAGTATATCCGGTTGTCCAAGAGGTCACAGGCCAAACTGACAGGCCAGCTCAGACCTCGGCTCACCACCATCTTTCTCTTTGAACCATCCATCCCAGACCGCTCAATTTGAGGGCGGCTGCCAATCTCAGACCAAAACATCAACCTGTAAATATTGTACAATATGCATAGTTTTATATTAAGTTGGGAGTAA
>NW_018127982.1:416234-430427 GCF_001952655.1 Monopterus albus
AGATCTTCATCTAGGACTACGGTGTAGTCTTGCGATCTCAATGTGGTATTGCTGAGCTTCATAACTAGAATCTGGCCAACAAGTCCATCCACCCAGTACAGGTTCTTACCGATCCAGTCTACTGCGATGAAATCCGACTTGACTCCTGTAACAAGATTTCATTTGAATACTATAAATTCAAGTCAGTCTAAACTCAAATTTTGTTTGTGGTCATCTCAATTATGTACATTCACATAAACCTTCTCCGCAGATTGCATTTTCACTCATCACGGCAGGAGATGCACAATCGAAAGACAATGAATGACTCCATTAAACTGTCCCAATAAGGAACAATGAGCCAGCATGCACAATAGCAGCACCCTGGAACTAGTTCTTAAGTCAAATGGTGTAGTTTTGAGTGTTACTGCATATGTGGTTTCCTGCTATGTCAAATCAAAATGGCTGCCGTGACATGGGTCTATTCTTATATTCAAACTTTTTCACCAAGATTATTCAAATGTATAGTTCCTGAAATAGCTGTACCTTTGATAAGTGTCCCTTTATTATTTGAGTCCTTCACATCAACCCAGCGGATGCTCTGATAGTCAGGGCTCAGCCAGTAAATTCTCTGCTGAGCCCAGTGGTAATCCAGTGAAAAGACCGGCCGACTGGCAGAGGAGAGGAGACGCAAGGTGCCACTATGGACTCCCACCAGTAACAGCTCTGTCTGTACTGATGCCAGAAGCACAGGCTCATCTAGACATGGAGACATACCAGCTTATGACAGCAAAACCAAAACCCAAAGAGTAAAAGCATCCCAAATTTATCTTACCCTTAAGTATAATGAACATGCAGAAGATGGACCTAATGACTGGCTCAGACCCCCCACCCCCCCAAAATTATTTATCAACAGGTTAAATAGAAAAGCACCATTACTACATAAGAACATGATCTTTTCCTCTTTGCTGTTGTAGCCTACAATACCTTTTGTTTTACAGCTTTTGTTGTCAGGCTCCAAGTAGAAGCCTGGGTGGCAACGACACATGTAGGACCCACGGGTGTTGAGGCAGATGTGTTTGCACACAGCATACGTCATTGTACTGCACTCGTCAATGTCCACACAGGACATGGTACTGGACTGTAGTCTGAAACCTGCAGTACAGTAACAGTTCTGCAAAAGAGAGGGAAAAGGCATTTTCAAGCCAAGCACAAAGGAGATTAGTGCACATTAACATGTGAATAGTCAATGTTGTGTTCATGTTTCTAGACACTTCAACCATGAGTTTCTAGCTATGACATAACCTATCCATATACAAAGCAAGTCCTATGAAAAGCTGACTTGCCATTGCATTTGGAGGCCTAATGCTAAACCGGTCAACTTTACCAGAATGGGAGAAACATGAAGGTCATTGTGACCTTAGCCTTGGACCACCAAAATAAGTTCATCCTTGAGTTTAAATGGACACTTGTGCCAAATTGGAACAATTTCCTCAAGGTGTTTGAGATAGTGTTCACAAGAATGAACAACCTGAAAAACCCTCTGGCCACAGCTATTGCTGGCATGGAGGCATTTTATAAAAAACCAAAATGTTTACTGACCGCTCCGTTTGGAGTACTGACACAGTGGTGGTCACACCGAGGAGCTAATGGACTGGAGCAGTTGTGCTGAGCACATCCCACACCCTCATCCGAACTATCAGCACAGTTGGTGAAGCCATTACACACCAGCTGGGGGTCCACACACTCACCACTATCACACTGGTAAAGGTGAGTGGGGCATTTTCTCTGACGGCCTGTGAAAGCAGAAGCACATGCATTGGAGATCCTCCATGATGGTTAAAATACATTTTACTGAATTGCAACAATTTTGGAAAATGGTGTACATCCTCTTAAATATACCATGCATAAATTTTATGAGGCCTTG
The DNA here is from genome assembly GCF_001952655.1 of Monopterus albus. Lineage (NCBI taxonomy): Eukaryota > Metazoa > Chordata > Actinopteri > Synbranchiformes > Synbranchidae > Monopterus > Monopterus albus. The sequence continues at coordinate 418,138 of NW_018127982.1, forward strand.
CAGTCCAAGAAAATGAGATTTTCTACTCTGAATGGAAGTAAAAATTACAGCCTACCCTTTAACAACTAATCCTGTTCAAACAGACCCAAGTGATGTGTCTGAAACAAAGAGTAAATCTGTCTGGAGATGAACAATGAAAATTTGAGAACATGCTCACATTTGTCTTCATCTACGCCATTGTGACAGTCCTCCTTCCCGTCACACCTCCAGGACGCAGGGATGCACTGACTGCTGTCTCCACATTGCCACTGATACTCCCTACACTTAGCAACTGGTGTCATGCAGTTCTTGAAAGAAATGAGACCAGGTTTCAAGCACTGCTTCCCAAAACCCACTGCAAAAAACTGAAAAGGTCTTTTTGCTTCTACTAATCAGTACAGATTTTACACCTCAGTCGGATCACCCTACTTACCTTCTCATCTGATCCGTCTGGGCAGTCGTCTTCACCATCACAGAGCCACTCTTGCTGCAGACACTCGTGGCTGTTTGGGCATCGCAGCTGTGTTGGGCAACGTGGGGGTCTTGTGCAGTGCATCTCATCAGAACGGTCACTGCAGTCAGCATAGCCATCACATCTCAGAGCTTCAGACACACATTGACCACTAATACAGCGATACTGGTGAAATGCACAGGGCACCAAATCTGTAAAGAGCGAAACAAACGTCACTGATTGTAAACATGGTTTATACATTGTGATCCAAGTTGCTGTACAAATAAATGTTGGAAGTCACGTACCACACTTTTCCTCATCTGACCCATCAGCGCAGTCTCTCTCCCCATCACACAAAAAGGTCTCTGGTATACAACGGGTGTTGTTATCACAGCGCTGATCACAACCCTCACCCAGCCTTGAACAGTCCATTTCATCAGATTGGTCCCGACAGTCATACTGACCGTCACACATCTGGTCTGGTGGGATGCACCTACTCCCATGAACACACTGGAACTCACCTGGGGTAATGAGGGGGGGGAGTAATATCACCCTAAAAATGTCAGCACAAAACCTCTCAAATATACGAGTTGCTGATTTAACAATGATTATTCAGATCAGGAATGTTTCTACACTTAATTTGTAAAACCTTTTCCTCCAAAACAAACCTGCTTTGCAGTGAGAAACACATCCTTCTTCATCTGACCCATCAAGGCAATCCATCTCCCCATCACACCAATGGCTGTAAATTACACACTCCAGGCCATCATTACATGGCCTGAAACCTCTGCGGCACGTCACAGGTGATGATTTGGCATTGAGCACACTGATGGAGGCTTGGCACAAAGAAAAAAAAAAAAGGTTCATTTAATTGGTGATGAAGATGGGGAAACGCTAAATAACAAAAAAGAAGCTGAAGAAAAGTGGTTTGGAGTTTTTGCTGTGAGTTAAATGAGCCACAGGGTATTGCTTGCTTCACAAGGAGTAGGTAGTTTCTAAGTTAACTGTGACATTATGGTGAGCAATGTTTGTACACAGCAAGCAATTAGTGGGTATTGCCTAGCAGTAGCTACTGTGATAAAATTTTATTAACATGTATCGTTCTATCAACTGCTTTTACCCACTATTGTTGCACTATATTTCTGTCTGCTTACAGGGAACAGTAGGATGTGCTGTACAGGTTAGGGCGTTGGGGGGGATAAAAGTGCCACGTTTCTAAGTACTTTGATCCTGGGAATGCACTTTCTCCGGTCACGGCACAAGAAGTCACCTGATGTGAAAGGTGAAATAAGATATGAAAATACAGTTTCTCACCTAGTATTGAATGCCATACCATTTAGGAAACTAAAAACATACCAAAAAGAATAAGAAAGCCAAGTCAAAGTGATAAGGATAAAACTAAATGATACAACTTAATAGGCTATGACGGAAACCCTGTACAATCAGTGACAGTAGTGCAAATATGATAGTATGCAGAGTTACACTAATACACACACTGAAAATACTGTAGCTTCTCTGAACTTCTAGGATTTCAAACCCCTCCCACAGCATCTATGGCATCATTGGCTTGGTGGTCTGCAGTTACTTCTGCACTGTGGTGGACAGAGACTTACCTGGGTTGTTACACTGGAGAACACAGTCATTTTCATCAGATCCATCAGGGCAGTCTCTGATTCCATCACACAGCTGATTCTGAGAGAGACACAGTGATGAACCTGGACAGAGAACTGAAGGAGTGATGCAAATTGTTGAGGTGGTGAGCAGGAATGGAGTCTGGAAAAACATTTTAAAAGTTTTAGCTCTCACTGGCAGTTTTGTCAGCTAACCAACTTTGAAGCAATAAGTGCATTGAAAGGTTGATTTGTTGCTACCTGAATTTAAGCTACTCTTCATCCATTACAGACAAGCTCTCGAACATTCACATTTCTTCGTGTTCTTCTGTATCAGAGTAATCCTGTGAAAGCTGACTGTACACACAGGGGTACACTGCAAACAGAAATCACTAATAGCCAATTTGCCAAACATTTAATAGTGCCAGTTTGCCAAAACATAGACAAATATAGGGTCAAAAACAGGGCTCAAGCTGTATGTCACAGCGCAGCTCACTGAATCCATGAACACAAACACTTCCTGTTTATTACCCAAAGCATTATGGGAAGTGAAGTTAGAAATCAAAGATGAACATCCTCCATAAAAATAGTCAAAGAAGATGTTACTCTAATGGACAGATCAGCTTTTCACTTATGTCATGCTAATACAAGGCAAGGCAAACACATTATGATGGCAAAGAAGACACTTCCTAAGATGTCAGTGGCAGTTAACATTTTAACCTAATGATATGTGAGTTTACAGCAAAATAACCTTGTGAGCAGGCTTCTGGGCATCCCTGTTCATCAGATCCATCCACACAGTCTGCCTCTCCATCACATATGTGGCTGTGTAAAACACACTCTCTGCCATCATTACACAGCTTTGACCCTATACGGCACTTCAAGGCATTCGGCTGAGATGTAGTAATGGATACGCTTGGGCAGTTAACTTCATCTGACCCATCAAGGCAATGAGCGCGCCCGTCACAAACCAAACTCTTAGAGATACAGCCCCGGCGGTCTTTGCAGAGAAAATCATCTGGCAAGAAATGCAAAGAAAACAAATTAAGCTTTCCAAGTTTCATATCACTCCTGAACATCAGGAATAAAGTGAAATCAGTATAATCAATACTTAATCTGGAATTCCAACACTCCAGATTTGTGGCTTACTGTTTGAGGGACATCTTTTCACACAGTTCTTCTCATCAAAGCCATCTGGACAGTCTATAAAACCATTGCAAAACTGGTTCGGGGAAATGCAGAGATGAACAGAAGGACAAAGCACAGAGGGACTGTGGCAAGTCGGCACCGTCGGAGGAGGATGTGCAGTAACAATAGGTCTTGTTGGAGACACTTCCCATTTTGCCCCATCTTTAATATTGGAATCACATAGTTTAGTTACACTGAATGGTCAAATGGGTTCCATAACAGTGATAACTTAAAAACACCAAAGTGAAAACCTGAGCAAATCATGTTAATCATCAAGAAAAATGTCCAACCTTAGAGTGTTTCACATTAGATTATGTCTTGGGGAAACTCACCACATCCCAGTTCATCTGATCCATCCTGACAGTCTCTCTCTCCATCACACACATGGCTGGATAAAACACACTCTCTGCCATCTGCACAGAGCTCGAAACCTCTGCGGCACCTCAGAGGTGATTTGGCATCTAGCACATCGTTGGAGGCTTGGCACAGAGAACATTTAGTAATCACACAGCTTATATTTAGAGTGGCGTCATACTTTTATCTAGCAATATAAAAAGTTTAGTTGATCGTTCAGGAAAACAGTGGTTATTCTGGACATTTTGCTGTGGTGTAGTGAGATAACTGATAGCATGTTTCCTTGGTATTTGATATGATGGCTGCTAGGGTGTTGAGATTGCTCTTGTGGCATCAATACAGGTTGCTTGGGTGTCCAGGTTGATTTTAATGGGACCAGGTCTTTGTAGGAAGAAGTAATACATCATCAATGTGAACAATGTTTAAATGTTGCAAGCAGTATGTTAATTTTATTAACTGCTTTCACCCACTACTGCTGCACTATACTTTGTCTGCTTACATGGAAAGGTAGGATGTGCTGACCCACACAGTTTCTCATCTGAGCCATCAGGACAGTTAGCATGACCATCACAAACTTGGATCCTAGGAATGCACTTTCTCCGGTCACGGCATAAGAAGTCACCTGATGTGCAGGGAGAAAGATGTACGAGTGTTACACATACTAGTGCCACTCTGAACTCCTAGGATTTCAAACCCCTCCCTCAGTGTCTATGGCATCATTGGCTTGGTGGGTAGGTGGTCTGAACTTCTGCACTGTGGTGGACAGACTTACCTGGGTTGTTACACTGGAGAACACAGTCATTTTCATCAAATCCATCAGGGCAGTCTCTGATTCCATCACACAGCTGATTCTGAGAGAGACACAGTGATGAACCTGGACAGAGAACTGAAGGAGTGATGCAAATTGTTGAGGTGGTGAGGACCAGAGGTTTTGTTGTTGCAGGATTAGATACACTTGGGCAGTCAACCTCATCTGATCCATCGTGACAATGAGCACGCCCATCACAAACCAAACTCTTAGAGACACAGCTCCGACGGTCTTTGCAGAGAAAATCATCTGAGAAGAAATTGTGAGAAATAAACTAAGCTTGGGGCTTTTCAAATCTGAAATAATGGAACAAGTCAGTGATCAGCATTAATACATCAATAACCTTAAAATATTTGGAATTAAAATGCACACTCCAGATTTGTGGCTTACTGTTAGAGGAACATCTTTTCACACAGTTCTTCTCATCAAATCCATCTGGACAGTCTACAAGACCATTGCAGAACTGGTTTGGGGAAATGCAGAGCTCAGCAGAAGGACAAAGGACAGCGGGACTGCGGCAGGTCAGCAGAGTTGGAGAATCGGTAGCAGATTTCTGATTTGTTGGCGACACCACTCCCTGTTCTGTGACATCTTCAAGATGGGAAATCATAGTTTAGTTACTACAAGTTTAACTGAATGGTGAAACGAGATCAACAAAGATAACTTGAAAATACCAAAGTGAAAACCTGACGAAATCATTTAGAAAAAAAAGATTCCAACTTTATTTCACATTGGACAGATTTCGTCTTGGGGAAACTCACCACATCCCAGTTCATCTGATCCATCCTGACAGTCTCTCTCTCCATCACACACATGGCTGGATAAAACACACTCGCTGCCATCTGCACAGAGCTCAAAACCTCTGCGGCACCTCAGAGGTGATGATTTGGCATCTAGCACATTGATGGAGGCTTGGCACACAGAAAATGTAGTTAGTAATGATTTGATGCATAGTTCAGATTTAGAGTTGGAGTAAACAGTGATGAATGTAACATTTTATCAAGTGACATGAAGAATGTGTGGTTACTAGTTGAGGAAAACAGTGTAATCAGGTTGGACATTTTGCAGTAGTACAGGGTTATTCAAAAAGAATGAACCGATTTCATTACGCATTGCTTCAGTTCAAGCAGTCATGGAATGAGTCAGTGACCATTTGAAAGCGGAGTTATCCAAGTTCTGAATGGCTTAAATGGCATGTGAAATTAATGACCTTAAATATCGAATAACAGCAATCAACTCAGTGGATCGTGATATGCTAATACGCGCCTGGGAGGAATTCTCTTATTGCATTGATGTTGCCTGTGCTGCAAGTGGTGGCCACATTGAACCACTTGCAAGACAGGAAATAAAAGTTGATTGTGAGTAGAATACTTGTGACTTGGCTGGAGTTTTGTATGGTTTTTTTTTTTCCTTAATAAAATAAAATATTGCGTCATGAAATCGGTTCATTCTTTTTGGATAACCATGTATATTGAAATGATTGATAGCATGCTGCTAAGGTACATATCTGTACAGGTAAGGGTGTTACTAGGTGGCATCACTAGATGTTGCCTGGGTGTCCAAGTCAGTTTTAATAGGACTAAGTGTTTGTAGGTAGAAGTGTGACATTACTAAGATGATCATGTTTAAACACCGCAAGCAGTTAGTGGGTATTGCCTAGCAGGAGCTACATCTACTGTGATGCTCAATATGTTAATGGAGTTAAACACTTTACTGTTCCACTCCATCATTTGTTTACTTACAGGGAACAGTAGGATGTGCTGACCCACACCGTTTCTCATCTGAGCCATCAGGACAGTTAGCATGACCATCACAAACTTTCAGCCAGGGAATGCACTTTCTCCGGTCACTGCATAAGAAGTCATCTGATGTGCAGGGAGAAAGAAGATGTACGAGTGTTACAGATACTATTGCCACTCTGAACTCCTAGGATTTCAAACCCCTCCCTCAGTGTCTATGGCATCATTGGCTTGGTGGGTAGATGGTCTGAACTTCTGCACTGTGGTGGACCAACTTACCTGGGTTGTTACACTGGAGAACACAGTCATTTTCATCAAATCCATCAGGGCAGTCTCTGATTCCATCACACAGCTGATTCTGAGAGAGACACAGTGATGAACCTGGACAGAGAACTGAAGGAGTGATGCAAATTGTTGAGGTGGTGAGGGCCAGAGGTTTTGTTGTTGCAGGATTAGATACACTTGGGCAGTCAACCTCATCTGATCCATCGTGACAATGAGCACGCCCATCACAAACCAAACTCTTAGAGACACAGCTCCGACGGTCTTTGCAGAGAAAATCATCTGAGAAGAAATTGTGAGAAATAAACTAAGATTGGGGCTTTTCAAATCTGAAATAATGGAACAAGTCAGTGATCAGCATTAATACATCAATAACCTTAAAATATTTGGAATTAAAATGCACACTCCAGATTTGTGGCTTACTGTTAGAGGAACATCTTTTCACACAGTTCTTCTCATCAAATCCATCTGGACAGTCTACAAGACCATTGCAGAACTGGTTTGGGGAAATGCAGAGCTCAGCAGAAGGACAAAGGACAGCGGGACTGCGGCAGGTCAGCAGAGTTGGAGAATCGGTAGCAGATTTCTGATTTGTTGGCGACACCACTCCCTGTTCTGTGACATCTTCAAGATGGGAAATCATAGTTTAGTTACTACAAGTTTAACTGAATGGTGAAACGTGTTCAACAAAGATAACTTGAAAATACCAAAGTGAAAACCTGACGAAATCATTTAGAAAAAAAGGATTCCAACTTTATTTCACATTGGACAGATTTTGTCTGGGGGAACTCACCACATCCCAGTTCATCTGATCCATCCTGACAGTCTCTCTCTCCATCACACACATGGCTGGATAAAACACACTCTCTGCCATCTGCACAGAGCTCAAAACCTCTGCGGCACCTCAGAGGTGATGTTTTGGCATCTAGCACATCGATGGAGGCTTGGCACAGAGAACATTTAATTGTGATCACACAGTTTAGATTGAGAGTTGAGTCAACAGTCAAGATGGAAAATGCAAGGCTTAAATCATCAAATGATTAAAACATTGGTAGTTACTAGCTGAGGAAAACGATTGTTATTTTGGATATTTTGCTGTGGTGTGATGAGATGATAGCATGTTGCTCAATATTTGCTATGATGGCTTCTAGGGTTATTGTGTATTTCTGTACAGGTCAGGATGCTACTAGGTGCTTCGTGTGGCATTGCCAGATGTTGCATGGTGTCCAAGTTTTAATGGGACCAAGTGTCTGCAGAAAATAAAAGTGCCACGTTTCTAAGGTGAGCCATGTTTGAACACAGTAGTTAGTGGGTACTGCCTAGCAGGAGCTACAACTACTGTGATGGTTCAATAGGTTCATGAAGTTAAACTGCTTGACACTTTACTGTTCAATGTTTTGCTTGCTTACAGGGAACGGTAGGATGTGCTGACCCACACAGTTTCTCATCTGAGCCATCAGGACAGTTAGCATGACCATCACAAACTTTCAGCCAGGGAATGCACTTTCTCCGGTCACTGCACAAGAAGTCATCTGATGTGCAGGGAGAAAGAAGATGTACGAGTGTTACAGATACTATTGCCACTCTGAACTCCTAGGATTTCAAACCCCTCCCTCAGTGTCTATGGCATCATTGGCTTGGTGGGTAGATGGTCTGAACTTCTGCACTGTGGTGGACAAACTTACCTGGGTTGTTACACTGGAGAACACAGTCATTTTCATCAGATCCATCAGGGCAGTCTCTGATTCCATCACACAGCTGATTCTGAGAGAGACACAGTGATGAACCTGGACAGAGAACTGAAGGAGTGATGCAAATTGTTGAGGTGGTGAGGGCCAGAGGTTTTGTTGTTGCAGGATTAGATACACTTGGGCAGTCAACCTCATCTGATCCATCGTGACAATGAGCACGCCCATCACAAACCAAACTCTTAGAGACACAGCTCCGACGGTCTTTGCAGAGAAAATCATCTGAGAAGAAATTGTGAGAAATAAACTAAGATTGGGGCTTTTCAAATCTGAAATAATGGAACAAGTCAGTGATCAGCATTAATACATCAATAACCTTAAAATATTTGGAATTAAAATGCACACTCCAGATTTGTGGCTTACTGTTAGAGGAACATCTTTTCACACAGTTCTTCTCATCAAATCCATCTGGACAGTCTACAAGACCATTGCAGAACTGGTTTGGGGAAATGCAGAGCTCAGCAGAAGGACAAAGGACAGCGGGACTGCGGCAGGTCAGCAGAGTTGGAGAATCGGTAGCAGATTTCTGATTTGTTGGCGACACCACTCCCTGTTCTGTGACATCTTCAAGATGGGAAATCATAGTTTAACTGAATGGTGAAATGTGTTCAAAGATAACTTGAAAATACTGAAGTGAAAACCTGACGAAATCATGTCGCATTTATATATTAAAAAACCACAAACACCACACCCACACCAAAAAGGTTCCAACCTTAGGGTTTCACATTAGATTACATCTTGGGTAACTCACCACATCCCAGTTCATCTGATCCATCCTGACAGTCTCTCTCTCCATCACACACATGGCTGGATAAAACACACTCTCTGCCATCTGCACAGAGCTCAAAACCTCTGCGGCACCTCAGAGGTGATGATTTGGCATCTAGCACATTGATGGAGGCTTGGCACACAGAAAATGTAGTTAGTAATGATTTGATGCATAGTTCAGATTTAGAGTTGGAGTAAACAGTGATGAATGTAACATTTTATCAAGTGACATGAAGAATGTGTGGTTACTAGTTGAGGAAAACAGTGTAATCAGGTTGGACATTTTGCAGTAGTACAGGGTTATTCAAAAAGAATGAACCGATTTCATTACACATCGCTTCAGTTTAAGCATCGTCATGAATGAGTCAGTGACCATTTGAAAGAGGAGTTATCCAAGTTTTGAATGGCTTAAATGGCATGTGAAATTAATGACCTTAAATATCGAATAACAGCAATCAACTCAGTGGATCGTGATATGCTAATACGCGCCTGGGAGGAATTCTCTTATTGCATTGATGTTGCCTGTGCTGCAAGTGGTGGCCACATTGAACCACTTGCAAGACAGGAAATAAAAGTTGATTGTGAGTAGAATACTTGTGACTTGGCTGGAGTTTTGTATGGTTTTTTTTTTTCCTTAATAAAATAAAATATTGCGTCATGAAATCGGTTCATTCTTTTTGGATAACCATGTATATTGAAATGATTGATAGCATGCTGCTAAGGTACATATCTGTACAGGTAAGGGTGTTACTAGGTGGCATCACTAGATGTTGCCTGGGTGTCCAAGTCAGTTTTAATAGGACTAAGTGTTTGTAGGTAGAAGTGTGACATTACTAAGATGATCATGTTTAAACACCGCAAGCAGTTAGTGGGTATTGCCTAGCAGGAGCTACATCTACTGTGATGCTCAATATGTTAATGGAGTTAAACACTTTACTGTTCCACTCCATCATTTGTTTACTTACAGGGAACAGTAGGATGTGCTGACCCACACCGTTTCTCATCTGAGCCATCAGGACAGTTAGCATGACCATCACAAACTTTCAGCCAGGGAATGCACTTCCTCCGGTCACTGCACAAGAAGTCACCTGATGTGCAGGGAGAAGGATCAAGATCAAACATTTTCATTGTCAATTCACTATATGTGCAGGACATACAGAAAATTGAAATACCATTTCTCACCTAGTATTGAATGCCATACCATTTAGGAAACTAAAAACATAAGAAAGCTAAGTGAAAGTGATTAGGATAAAACTAAATGATACAACTTAATAGGCTATGACTGAAACCCTGTACAATCAGTGACAGTAGTGCAAGTATGATAGTATACAGAGTAACACTGGTACACATACAGGGACAATACTACAACTTTTCTGAACTCCTAGGATTTCAAACCCCTCAGTGTCTATGGCATCATTGGCTTGGTGGGTAGGTGGTCTGAACTTCTGCACTGTGGTGGACAGACTTACCTGGGTTGTTACACTGGAGAACACAGTCATTTTCATCAAATCCATCAGGGCAGTCTCTGATTCCATCACACAGCTGATTCTGAGAGAGACACAGTGATGAACCTGGACAGAGAACTGAAGGAGTGATGCAAATTGTTGAGGTGGTGAGGGCCAGAGGTTTTGTTGTTGCAGGATTAGATACACTTGGGCAGTCAACCTCATCTGATCCATCGTGACAATGAGCACGCCCATCACAAACCAAACTCTTAGAGACACAGCTCCGACGGTCTTTGCAGAGAAAATCATCTGAGAAGAAATTGTGAGAAATAAACTAAGATTGGGGCTTTTCAAATCTGAAATAATGGAACAAGTCAGTGATCAGCATTAATACATCAATAACCTTAAAATATTTGGAATTAAAATGCACACTCCAGATTTGTGGCTTACTGTTAGAGGAACATCTTTTCACACAGTTCTTCTCATCAAATCCATCTGGACAGTCTACAAGACCATTGCAGAACTGGTTTGGGGAAATGCAGAGCTCAGCAGAAGGACAAAGGACAGCGGGACTGCGGCAGGTCAGCAGAGTTGGAGAATCGGTAGCAGATTTCTGATTTGTTGATGACACCACTCCCTGTTCTGTGACATCTTCAAGATGGGAAATCATAGTTTAGTTACTACAAGTTTAACTGAATGGTGACATGTGTTCAAAGATAACTTGAAAATACCGAAGTGAAAACCTGACGAAATCATTTAGAAAAAAAGGATTCCAACTTTATTTCACATTGGACAGATTTTGTCTGGGGGAACTCACCACATCCCAGTTCATCTGATCCATCCTGACAGTCTCTCTCTCCATCACACACATGGCTGGATAAAACACACTCTCTGCCATCTGCACAGAGCTCAAAACCTCTGCGGCACCTCAGAGGTGATGATTTGGCATCTAGCACATCGATGGAGGCTTGGCACAGAGAAAATTTAATTGTGATCTCACAGTTTAGATTGAGAGTTGAGTCAACAGACAAGATGGAAAATGAAAGGCTTAACTCATCAAGCGATTAGAACACGTAGTTACTAGCTAAGGAAAACTTATTTTGGATATTTTGCTGTGGTGTGATGAGATGATTGATAGCATGTTGCTCGATATTTGCTATGATGCTTCTAGGGTATTGTGTATTTCTGTACAGGTTAGGGCGTTGGGGGGGATAAAAGTGCCACGTTTCTAAGGTGAGCCATGTTTGAACACAGTAGTTAGTAGGTACTGCCTAGCAGGAGCTACAACTACTGTGATGGTTCAATAGGTTCATGAAGTTAAACTGCTTGACACTTTACTGTTCAATGTTTTGCTTGCTTACAGGGAACGGTAGGATGTGCTGACCCACACAGTTTCTCATCTGAGCCATCAGGACAGTTAGCATGACCATCACAAACTTTCAGCCAGGGAATGCACTTTCTCCGGTCACTGCACAAGAAGTCATCTGATGTGCAGGGAGAAAGAAGATGTATGAGTGTTACACATACTATTGCCACTCTGAACTTCTAGGATTTCAAACCCCTCCCACAGTATCTATGGCATCATTGGCTTGGTGGTCTGCAGTTACTTCTGCACTGTGGTGGACAGAGACTTACCTGGGTTGTTACACTGGAGAACACAGTCATTTTCATCAGATCCATCAGGGCAGTCTCTGATTCCATCACACAGCTGATTCTGAGAGAGACACAGTGATGAACCTGGACAGAGAACTGAAGGAGTGATGCAAATTGTTGAGGTGGTGAGGGCCAGAGGTTTTGTTGTTGCAGGATTAGATACACTTGGGCAGTCAACCTCATCTGATCCATCGTGACAATGAGCACGCCCATCACAAACCAAACTCTTAGAGACACAGCTCCGACGGTCTTTGCAGAGAAAATC
>NW_018127982.1:430998-471636 GCF_001952655.1 Monopterus albus
AAAGTTCAAGAGTTTACAGCAAAATAACCTTGTGAGCAGGCTTCTGGGCATCCCTGTTCATCAGATCCATCCACACAGTCTGCCTCTCCATCACATATGTGGCTGTGTAAAACACACTCTCTGCCATCATTACACAGCTTTGACCCTATACGGCACTTCAAGGCATTCGGCTGAGATGTAGTAATGGATACGCTTGGGCAGTTAACTTCATCTGACCCATCAAGGCAATGAGCGCGCCCGTCACAAACCAAACTCTTAGAGATACAGCCCCGGCGGTCTTTGCAGAGAAAATCATCTGGCAAGAAATGCAAAGAAAACAAATTAAGCTTTCCAAGTTTCATATCACTCCTGAACATCAGGAATAAAGTGAAATCAGTATAATCAATACTTAATCTGGAATTCCAACACTCCAGATTTGTGGCTTACTGTTTGAGGGACATCTTTTCACACAGTTCTTCTCATCAAAGCCATCTGGACAGTCTATAAAACCATTGCAAAACTGGTTTGGGGAAATGCAGAGATGAACAGAAGGACAAAGCACAGAGGGACTGTGGCAAGTCGGCACCGTCGGAGGAGGATGTGTGGTTGAAGGAGATTTGCTTGCTGGAAATGCTCCATGTTCTATGACATCTTAGAGTGGAAATCAGTTTCATTACCAGTAGTTTAATAGAACTGTGAAGTCTGTCTTACAGAAAAAAATATAACTAAATATGCCAAAAGGTTCTACATAACTATAGTTTTGCACTTTCAATTACCATTGTGTATGACCACGTGCTACTGTATATAAATAAATTTGTTTTTCCCTTCACATTAGACAGATTACATCTCAGGAAACTCACCACATTCTAGTTCATCTGATCCATCCTGACAGTCTTGCTCTCCATCACACACATGGCTGGATAAAATACACTCTGTGCCATCTGCACAGAGCTCGAAACCTCTGCGGCACCTCAGGATGTTTAACCGAATTGCAGGAGAAGCTACAAGTGAACAGTCAACCTCATCTGACCCATCTTGGCAATGAGCGTGACCGTCGCAAACAAGATTCCTGGAGATACAGCTTCTATGATCCTTGCACTTGAAATCCTCTGAAAATTTACAGTCAAGGCATAAAATTGTTAAAAATCAAAAACTAGGAAATTCCAGACAGTCAAGTACAACTCATTTCCAAAAAAAAAGGTCAAAACGTATGAAACAAAATCGCTAATCATTTTAAAATTTTAACTGAATCAAGTTTTGAATTTTCAGCATTGGTATTCGCAAAACGTGCCTTTAAAAATTCCATGATATGAACACATTTCACAAAAGTTATTGTATATTCATCTCATCTTTTAACACCACCCTGCAAGCATTTGGGAACTTTGATCAGTTGCTTTAGTTTTGAAAGCAAAATGCTTTTCCATTCTTGCTTGCTATAGGATTTCAGATGGGCAACAGTTCTGTTCCAAACTTTGTTGGAAACAGGGTTGTATTTATTACTCACATGGAGGTTTTAGAGCTTCTACAAACTGGTTTACCTATAGATGGACATGCAACACAAAACTCTTCATCCTCTCCATCAGGGCAATCCTCGTTACCATCACACAACAGGGCTTGTGAGAGGCAGGCTGCTGAGCGACGACACAGCACAGATGTCTCGTTGCAGAGTGGAGTTTTGAGCACTATGAAAGGGATTGTAACGACATCAATAAGCAAAATAACGAGATAAGTGTAGCTTTCATGTGAATGTCTAGTTAAATATGTGATGAGCCCGTACAGATACAGACTATGTCCATTTTGAGTTAAAAGCCATTGAAGAAAAACCCTCCACTTCACAAGTGCAGTTTTATTTTAGCATAACTGCAGTGAACCTGAGCTGTCATGGCCACCATGGATCAGAGAGACTAGTACCACCTACAGTAACTCAAATTTCAGTACAAAAGCCAAAAAGAAAACCTAAAATAAATTCGGGGGGTGGGGGGGTGTTAATGGATATTCAAACACCACAAACAAGAAAAAAAAAAAAAACTGTCAAATGATAGAAAGCAGCAAATATCTAAATAAATATTTCCTTTTTAACTAATAAACCTGGTCTAACCTGTATGAATTTCCATGAGTGCAGCAATTGCACTCATCACAGGACCTGTCACAGTCATCTGTTGGATGGGACTACCATCACGGCGATCCCACAGAGTCATGTTGTCTTCAGAAAGGGACAACAGGAAGGGCTCAAAAGCAGCTACTACTGAGCCTGAAATGTTCCATCTTCTTCCAGCTTGGTAGCTTCTCTCTTGTAGCAAACTCAGGGTCGTCAACCCTGTAAAAACCACAACTCAACAGGCCTGTACCATGGAAAGACTGAGCGAGTAAATGAAGATTTACTTAAAGATGTTGTGATACTCTCAAATGCAGCCAGCTCCAAAAGGCCTTGACTGTTGGAGACCAACACTTATGATAAACTGCGCAGCCCCAGAAAGCATTTTCCCCACAGTCCCTAAACTGATCACAACTTCCAAATATTAACCCAAATTCAAGATTACATATGAACCATACTGTAGCAAAATTAGTCAGATGATCATTTTGTATGAAATAATTACAAATAAAGCCTTGAACAAAACAGCACATCCCTGCTTTAAACAAGTTATTACATTCCAGCTGTGTACAGCAATTTTTATAACGAGCATTTTCTGAAACGGTTATTACCGTCTAATTTTGTGCAGATACTTTACCTCTCATTGTATCAAGCTCTAACTGCAGAGTCACAAATGGTGATAGTTGAGCAAGAGAAACAAATTTCACCACTCAGATTTATGATGAAACTAACCTGCCCTTTTTGAGTTCCAGAGCAGACTATTGGCTCTGAGGTCAAAGGCGATGTTCCCTCTGACTCCTCCTGCTAACTGCAGAAGCTCTCTGGCTTTGCCTCCCACCATCCTCATGGTGAGAATGTGTTCTTCCTCTATCCAGTAGATCCCACCCCTCAGCCAGTCCAGATACAAGTCTCCAATTTCCTTTGCTGTGCGGTACAGCTGCTGTGAATAACCATCAGCTGTGGTGGTGCCAATGCTGTTCTGATCACAGGATACCCAATAAAGACTCCCACTGCTCTGGTCCACTTTTATCAGACAAACTAAAAAGAAAAGAGTTAAAACAAAAGTGTTCACAGCTGTAATGTGGGCAAGTAGCCATTTGATCCATTTGTGATTAAGGCTGGATTTATCCATTTTAAATGACTGTTCAGTCACAGAAAGAATAAAACTGCATTTCAATTTATCTGATGCCTAAAGTAAAACCAATATACAATTTTGATGTATATACACAATACAATATACAGATATAAAAGTGTAAAGCTGATAATCTTCACTTTTGAGAAGCTAGAACCAGTAAATATTTGGCAATGTAGCTTAAGTTTTCAGTTTTGTTAATCATCTCATTGTTTTATCCTTTAATTCCTACTATAAAGTGAATCATGCTTTAAATTCTAACAATACAAGTTTTCCCCATTTGTACAAACCAGGAAAGACTCACAGAACTAACCTGGCAGAGGTGTTGGGACCATTTCAGTCTTGACCTGGGTTAGGCCAGTAAAAACAACGTGACCAGTCTGGTTGGTCCAGTACAGCCGGGATCTGAACCAATCCAGATCAAATGACAGGATGCCGTCATCAATGCTAAGCAGCTGGGTGTTAGTGGACTCTCTGATTCTAAACTCCAACAGGTTGATGCTGGTAAAAGTAGCATATATAAATTTTGGATCTGTGGGAAGAAAAACCATTTTAACACCTTCACCCTCAGACTACAAACAACACAGTTTATTAATCCTCTAAACAGCAAGAGGACCTGTACCGGGGACAACGGCAGCAAGTGTTTAAGCACAGACAAAATGCATTTGATATTAAAGTTGATAAACCTACATTCACATGTCCCATCAAGCAACAGTGCTTTGAAATTTGGACAAGCACAGGTGAATCCAACAGGGTTGCCTTTAGTTAGCTGGCAAAGATGGCATGGACTCTCTACACATGCAGAAAAACCTGACAAAAATAAGTTTTAAAACATGATTAGAGTATTCAAGTACATTTTCTGCAAATAAGTTAGACTTATTGGCAAATTAAATGGATTTTGTTCATGAATCTAATGAATGTTGCACAAGGACAACATAAATGCACTTAGAAAACTGGTTTATGACCCAATGAATAACCTCAAAACAGCAGTAGGAATTCAGACACAAGTCAACAAAACCTCTTGCTCCATTCAGTACCTTCAGGTTGCTGCAGCTCATGGTAAACTGTTAATAGTGGCAGTTTAGCTTTCCCAAGAAATGTCTTCTGGTGTGGTTGGCTCTGTGAAGCCTGCCACAGTCCTTTGTTGTCAGCCCAGTAGAATGAATTCTCAAAAACAGCCAGGCTTAGACCTGGTATCCTGTTGAACAGTCCAGTGAAGGAGTAACGGCCAGTCCCATCCAGCTTCACTGTCTCAACAGACTGAACAAATTGAGTTATTACTACATGAATGATAAATGTCTCACAACCAAACTTAAGTGTTTCCATCCACTTATAATGTTTTGCTGTTTGGATACAAGCCACGGTAGATTGTGAATGTGTATGCAGATATGTACACAATACCATTATCTTGTCTAAATATGTTGGAGGAAGAAATATTCATTTTAGCCATAAAGAATGGCAAGGAATCAGTTAAGGAAAGGGAATCACTAGTTTTAAGTCAAACCCAAGATAAACTACACAGTTTTTGAACAGTGATCTCAACTTTGATTGTGCAAATTTAATAATGCATTGTTAATATTAGGGTGGATAGAAAAGATGTACTCTATACAACACCATGTTTGAATAAAGTGATGTACATACAGTTGCTTTCCTTAACTCACTTTCTTAAAGTCACTGATCCAGAACAGTCTCCTTGTAGACATATCAGTAGTGAGGCTATGGGCAGACTGAGCAGTGAGGACCACCAGAGAGCTTCTTCCTTTCCCATCCATCCATGACTTCTCTATTGTCACCCCGTCACCTTGGCCCACATTGATCCAGAACATCAAACTGGGAGAGAGATTCAAAAAAGCACCACCCAGTGCATTATCTTTTTAGGTGTGTTCATGATGGTTAATTATGTGCAGAGTTCATAACAGCTCATTTTGATTATCAATACAAAAACAACTTTCCGAGTGTAAAGGGAGAGGAACATTACTGACAATATAATTATCCTCTATCAAAGCAGCACATACAAAAACTTAAATTTGAAAGCTCTATATATTTAAATTGCATGTAGCAGACAAAGACAATAAATCAAATATACCTCTCCACAGGTACAAGCACCACATCAGATGGACTGATGTTTTTGCTCAGCACAGTAGTGCAACTGCTGCCACCTGCTGCCTGCATATAGATTGACTCAGTCTTCTGATTGGTCCAGTAAAGATTTCCATTCAGCCAATCACAAGCTAGACCTTTGATTCCAGGTTCCCCTGTTAAAAAAAAAAAAAAAAAAGTTTAGAAACATTACTGTATAGTTAGGGCCCAATATGAAAACAAGAAATTCATTTATGCACCACAACTTAGGCTTTTGCACAAAAGGCATTTTATAGAAACATTACTGTATAGTTGGGGCCCAATATGAAAACAAGAAATTCATTTATGCACCACAACTTAGACAGGCTTTTGCACAAAAGGCACAAGTAGACCATCAAAAGAAGAGAACATTTTTACTTTGCATGTTAAAACCAAGCTCAATGGTTGATAAGTTACTTTCATCTTGTATTCAAGCTTTATTCAGTACTCAACATTCAACCTTTTGGCCATAACTGCCCTATGAAATAAAACAAACAAAGCTTTGAGTCAACCAACCAGTAAAGATGGTTCTGTCATACTGGCCATCACTTTTGTGAATGCTGCCATGGCTGTCAGCCCAGAAGTACCATCCTCGGGCAATGTCAAATGTCAATGCCACTGGGTCAAACGTTGGAGTCTGGACAACTTCAAACTGTTGAGACTTCACGTCCAAAAGTCCTATAGCTCCCCCCTGTACCATCAGCAGTCTTGTAGCATTACCTGGACACAAATTCAAGAGTGCAGCTAGTGTGAATATTTAGAAGGAAGGGGGGGGAACATTTAAAAATTTGTGAAGGAAAAAAAAAAAAAAAAAAAATTGTGACACCCCTGACATTAGGAATTACCCTAGACATCACTCAAAGACAAGGACAGAAATGTACATTAACTTTCATTAATTGCAGCAGAAAACCTGCACGTACATGCCACACTGCTTCTCATTTAACAGCCTTTTAATTTTTTTTATTATTTCAGGTGACAATTACCATTTTCACATCAATGGCAAATTCTGGTGACAAAGCCCTCTTTGATCTTACTGAACTTCTTTCTTGCTTATGTCACATCAAAACAACAATTAACATCTCAGCTATCTTTTCTTTTGTCCAGTTCATGGTGCTTGTTGCTGGGTTTGATCTTTAAAGAAAGCGAAACTAAATCCTGAGTAGATTCACATTGTACAATTAAGCAAATGACTAGCTCAACACTTATCACCATTAGCTTTACATTCCCATGTTGGTCAATGTGCCAATATAAAGAGTCTCAAGATGAGGCTCCTGTTTTCAAACCACTAGGAGGAAGGCTTTATAAGGTACATATGATGGTTATGTGGCCCTTTGAATTAGGTCAAGTAAGAAAAACCCTGCCTCATTACCTGTGGCTAAACATGTGGCGCTTCCATTCAGTTTGAAGCCTTCTCTGCAGTGACAGTAGTAGGATCCGATGGTGTTTCTACAGTGATGCTGACAGGGAGAGAAAGATGCGGCGCATTCATCCACGTCTGGGGAGAGACAGTGGATTTTAGCTTCACAAGCATGAGATGGGCATCAAATACAGACTGGAAATAAACAATTATGAAAAGAAATCCTCCACTTGAATGTTTTAAGTCTGCTAAAGGAATACGGGGTAAAGGATCCAGGATGGTGCCACAAAGGGCAGAGCCCTGCCAGACTTATGTTGTCAGCTTCCATTACAATTTGCTTAAAAAAAAAAAAAAGAGTCAGTTCGTTACCTACACACCACATACCTTCACAGACTGCTCCATTAGGAGAGAGCTTATATCCAACAGGACAAGCGCACAGAGCTCCCCATGGTTCATCAACACACATGTGACTACAGCCACCGTTGTTCACAGAGCAGGTATGACCTGAAAGAGGCGCAATATAAAGCAGAAATCCTTGAACAAGAAGCATTTGATCATCTCTGGTCATTATAAAATTAACACACATCACCATCTGGTTGTCTAAAGACCAATTACATAATTTATAAAGACGGAAAATGGTGCAACAACTTACCACAGGTTATGGGCTCATCGCTGCCATCCGAGCAGTGAGCCTGTCCATCACATCTCTTTTCAGCAGACACACACACCCCCTCAGGACATCGTATATGGTCCTCATCACACACACCTGTAAGAGGAAAACCAATCAGCATTTTATCCTTAAATCAACTGTTTCCAGTACTTAACATGCATTAGTAACCCTCTGGCTGTGGCTTACATCTTCTTATACTGACTTGCATGCTGGCAACACATGCTTCTCATGTACCTCCCTCTTGAGTTTGTAAATCAGTAGGGCTGGCTTCTAACTGAATTAGTGTCAACACTGATATATTAAATCACATAATAAATATAAAAGGCAAGATATGATAATCATTTAAGGACTATTGCTTAAAGTTTACAGTCACCAATTCTTCCCTTTGCTGTGCCATGCAGTCCAACAGACAGAGTTTCCTATGATGCAGCATTCACGCCTTTCTCACCACAGCCCTCTTCATCAGAGTTGTCCATGCAGTCGTTCAGTCCGCTGCAGCGCAGCTCTTTGGGGATGCAGATGTAGTTTCGACAGCTCCAGTCCGAGTCCAAACAGCCCTTGGTGGCTGTACAGTTCTCCTCATCAGATCCGGTGGGACACTGGCTTTGTCCATCGCAGCGGGCCGACACATCAACACAGCCAACCGAGTCCAGACAAGGAAACTGACCTGGTGGACATTTGGGAGAGCCTGGGAGTGCTGGATAGGAGGACACAAGACACCATGAAAGGAAGTGAAATGTTAGTAATTTTGCAAAACATGCATTCAGGACTGCACCATCAATAAGAGCCTGGGAGTGCTGGATAGAAGGACACAAGACACCATGAAAGGAAATGAAATGTTAGTAATTTTGCAGAACATGCATTCAGGACTGCACCATCAATTCACGTTACAGTACATGCAACAGCAAATGGTCATATGTGACCAGTCGTATACCAGGAATAACAGACATTCAAGACTACGGTATGCATTTCATACATAACCATTCTCCTAGGATGTACTATGGTAAGGTTGACAGAGGACAGGAAGGAGACCTACCAGCACAGTCCATTTCATCAGATCCATCCAGACAGTCTCCACTTCCATCACATCTCCAGAGATCTGGGATGCAGCTTCCGTCACCACACTGCCACTGGCCTTGACTGCATCCTGAAATTTGTCCTACAAAGAGAGAAAGACAAAATAAAAACAAGCTGCAAGATGGACTGCAGAATATGAAAGGCCTGGCAGTCATCTAGTCCAAGTCATTGACTGAATAAATAAAGTCCATCTGAAAAACAGACACTCCTTTTCTTCAGGCAAGCTAAATGGTCACTGAAACGATATCTTCTGTAAGGTTCAAGGATTTAGGGCAGGGGTGGGCAATTCTGGTCCTCAAGTGCCGCTGCCCTGCATATTTTTTAACTATCCCTGCTCTACCCACGGCTAATTACCTGGATCAGGTGTGATTAGTCAGAAACTGGAAGATACCAATGCACTTTGTCTTTCCTCACATCACCTTCACTTAAGATGGTATCCTCCAGCTTCTGATTGACTGAACACACCTGATCCAGGTAATCAGCATTGGTTAGGGCATGGATAGCTAGAAAACAAGCAGGAGTCACATGGTGCCTTGAGGGGGAAAAAAAAAAATGCTGAGGCAGATTAAAAAATATTAGGAAATGACAGAACAGCAAAGTGATGCGAACACATGGTATCATCTGTTCCTACACTATTTGACTTGTTTGCATGGTGAGCAGTGCCACACAATGGAGCTGAGCAACAATAGAATCAGAAATGTAATTAAATAAAACTGCCAAGTGTAAGCCATGACACTATAACGGGGGGGTTCTAATTTGACCGCTAACGGTCTAATATGTGATATTGTGGGTTTATATTAAGACATTCCAAGAACCTCACATATACACTTCAAAAAGGAAAGCCAAACATATTTGATACTTTACATTGTGCAAGCACTTCCACCTTAGAAGACATTTCACAGAAATAACACCGCTTGTTGGCCTGAACAGCCATCTGCAGGCTCTGACTGAAAACGCCATATTATCTCGTTCATGTTTCGTATCTAATGAAAGTGTCACGATTCCTGAGCGTTACTGTAGTGAAGTCAAACGTGTTTGCACAGACTGTAGCTAAAATAACACAAACGCATTAAACAAGTAAGTTAGAAATGTCGTTACCTGCACAAAATCTCTGACTTGTCAGTAAAAGCAAACAAATGAACCGGTGCCAGTCCATGTCGGCCCGCACGCTCATCTGGACAAACAACGACACCTGAGAGGAAACGCTTTTATCGGCAGGTGAGAGGGCGCGTGCGATTAGAGGAGGTTACCAAAATAAAATCAAATACGCTAAACTCTGTCGTCAGAGTAACATATTTGAACTTTTTCTTTCTTTCTGTCTCATTTTTGTGTTTAACTGACTTTATACTTTTTTTTGTTGCTTTTTTTAAAATTTCATTTCAGTTTTATTATTTTTAAGGGGTGTCATTTTGCTTCTTCCGCAAAAATCAGCCGTAGTTTAAAAAGGAAATACAGTAAAACAAGCACTTTTACGCACGGTTATTTGGCTATAATCTCTGTAGTACTGTTACTTCCACTTATGCCCAAACCCAAACTAAAGTGCATTGTTTATGTTGGCTACATTTTAGCGGGATATTAGAGAATATTAGAAAGAATATTTAACTTTATCCAAACTTTAATCCACTTCTCTATCGGTATGAACGACAGTCCTTCTCCAATAGAGAACGACATTTCCTTTAACGCTGTCATTTTTGTAAAGGTTTTGACTTTTGTGTTCTCAAACGTGGTCATAACTTCTACACTTCTACTTTTGGACATCTTTTTTTAAATGCCAACATGGCATAATGCTTTATGCTTTTCAATCGCCATAAAATGTCATAAAGTCTTTTTAATTAAGGTTAAAAAGTTCATTCCGTCACAGTTACCCAAACCCAAAAGCCAGTTCCAAATAAAAGTTGACCACAAAGGTTTATTTGATGTAATCATATTAAAGGTTTTTCAAAGAAAAGACTCATGTAATACTAGTTACAAATGTTCTTTCGTTTTTTTTTATCTTTTCCACACACCATGTTCATCAAAAAGAATAAAAACCTTATTCATCCTTTTGAGGTCAGATTTGCAGGTTGTTGCATGAATGAGCTGGGCGTCACATCGTGTCCTTCTTTGTTGAAAGTCCTAATTGACATTTTGCCAATTTTTCGTAAAACAGTATTTATGTATAATACATTTGCAAATGTACTTCATTTTATAACCAGGATTATTTTTGCTGTTTGTATAATGTTTAGATAATATGATACAGACAAAGGTGACCTTTAGTCTAATTTTAAAGACAATGTCTCATCTTTGTTGCATATCTGATTGATTGGTTTGTTCATATATAGGTAGCAGTGAGATTAGGCTATTTAACTAAATATATAATTGCCCAGTCAATAATTGAAATACAGGGAACATTTCGGATTTTGTTCTGCTGAAGGACTGTGTCATACATGGACCTTGACTTGTCTCCTCTATTATTTTGCTCGTTATATTCAAACAGCGCTACAGAAAGCAAATGATGATTAACTCCCGGGTTGTTTTCCTATTAATCACGAGCTAGTAATCTCCTTAACTAATATTATTGTCATGGCTTCTTATCAAAGTGATCTCTAATATACAAAACAACACCAATCAGAGCTGTGGGCTTTTACAGTCTTCACACCTCAGTCACTACAAAGACCCACTGGTTTCGATACATTTAAGTCTTGGAGCGTGGACACAAACGCCTTTCAGCTTTGTGCGGCTTAACACAGCTCTTCAAAGGACATCAGGACAGAGGTGAGTGCTTATAAGATCTAGTCCCAGCATCTCACCTAGACCATTTGGAATTTACCTGTAGAAGAGGCAACATCACACCTGGAAATGAAGGGACTAGCAGTGGATTTGTCTGTTGCGCTTCTTCTTCTGGTGGACTTGGTTCTTGGTGTCTCCGTGCAGCCCTTCCATGGGATGTACCCTGACGCACTGCTCCGTCGGATGAAAGGCGGCTCTACAGGCACCGAGCAGCGGCAGCAGAACAGTAAGCTGCACCTCTACATGATGCAGCTCTACCGGACAATGCTGACCGAGGACCGTGCCAAGACTCCGGCATCCAGCGTGCACCAGCCATGGGCGGAAGACAAGGACGGCCTGCACGACTCAGACTCTGTGATTAGCCTCGTCGCTAAAAGTAAGTAGCATTCATCTGTCGTCTTGACACTCTTTAGGACTTTGGTATTATGGTGCCGCTGTGCATAGTAGCTCTGCATAATGGCATGCTATGCAATTCGATTAACGTATATAAGAGGACACTGTGAACTGAGGGATTGTCACCCTGAAAACATTATAGAAGACATACAGATGTCTGACAGTTACAGGAAAATTGAATAACATGAATAGGCATCACTTTTTACAAAAGTGTCTCCAGAACCCCTTCAGTTCTCCTCTGATGGAGGGAGGAAACACTATTCTGTCTCCTCATTGTGTTCAGCAAACTCTTTCATACTCATTAGTCCATCAGTTAACCCAGAGCTGCAGCCATTAGTCAATTAATTCATGGAAAATTAACCGGCAACTATTCTAAAATAAAATGTTTCGCCCTTCTTTTATGCGAGGAAGTACTGTTTTTTTTCCTTTTTTGTAATAGACGATAATAAACTTTAGATTTTGCTGGTTGGCTAAAACAAGACATTTGACTCCGGAAAGTCCAAATAGGCATTGTCCCCAAATTTTGATATACTCTGAACAAAAACAATCAAATAGTAAAGAAAATAATCAGCAGGTTAATCAGTAACCCCTTCATTAAAAAAAATCCATTCATTGATTCAGGATTTTATTTGTCACCCATCTGAATGGATCACACTGACTAAAAGTCTTAACTTCTTATCTAAAGAATATAGACCTAACCTTTTAAGGGAACATATTAAATACGATTGTATTTCC
This sequence comes from Monopterus albus, assembly GCF_001952655.1. Taxonomy (NCBI): domain Eukaryota; kingdom Metazoa; phylum Chordata; class Actinopteri; order Synbranchiformes; family Synbranchidae; genus Monopterus; species Monopterus albus. The sequence goes on from NW_018127982.1 coordinate 443,321, forward strand.
CTTTTGCAACGTGTAAACATAATGTGCCCTTGATATATACCTTCAAAATGTGCTGATTTTATTCACTGACCACAATTTAATTATTTGTTTAAGCAAGTTCAAACTGACTCATTTCTTTTAGCACATGTAAGATGTGATCTTCATCAAATCACAGCTGAGTGCCTTCCCTTTCACAAGTTGTGAATAATGCTAACTGACCGTCTTTACTAATTTTCCTTTCAGACTGCCATCAGACTGCTAAGAGGTGGTCCATCACCTTTGACATGTCCTCCACATCTGTAAGTGACAACGTCCAATTGGCTGAACTTCGCATCCGTCTGCCTGCCTTTACTGAGTCTATCCGAGCCTCAGTGGACATCTACCACTCCCACAGCGATCAGTGCTCCAGGATGCACTGCTCAGAGAACAGGCTGTTCCTGGGCCACCTGACAGCTCATCCCAGTTCCATGGGCTCTCCCTCCTCCTGGAAGGTGTTCAACATGACGCAGACGCTCCGTCGCTGGCTACAGCAGGGACCCCCCGCACGGAGGTTGGAGGAGGAAGAGGCTGAAGTGAGAGAGGAGGGACACCAGGAGTTGGAAGGAGTCCATCACCTTACAGCTGACCAGGTTATGATGGTGGTCTTCTCGAGGCAGAACCCAAATGGCCAGCGAACGCCAAGTCTCATCCACACAGCAGCAGGAAGAGGGTGGCGGCTGGCTCGAGCTCCAGGATGAGGAACAGCAGGGTCAAGAGGAACCACCAGCATAAACAGAGTGTGCACACAGCTGCTACTGCTGACAAGGGTCCTTTCTGCAGGAAGGTGGACATGTGGATGGATTTTGGGAAGCTCGGCTGGAGCGCGTGGATTGTCCATCCCAAACAGTACAATGCCTATCGCTGTGATGGGAGCTGTCCTATACCGGTAGATGAGACCTACACCCCAACTAACCATGCCTACATGCAGGTAAGATTCAGTCACTGGGACAACCAGTATTTGCTGCAACATTGTACACCTATGAATAATACTCTATTTGAACAAGTGTGTTCTAATTAAGCATTTTCTTCTCTCTCTCTCTCTCTCTCCCCAGAGTCTAGTAAAGCTTTACCACCCACACAAAGTGCCATGTCTGTCCTGTGTGCCCACACGGCTGGCACCGCTTTCCATGTTGTACTACGAGAATGGGAAGATGATCATGAGGCATCACGATAACATGGTGGTGGAAGAGTGTGGCTGCCACTGAGAAAAAGACCTGCAGGCCTTTTGGAAAGGCTGGAAGTGAGAGAAACGTCAGACCAGCCACTGAGCGGAAGGGGTCTACAGCCACAGATCTGAGCAACTCATAGGTACAAAGTGGATGTACAGTATGTCCACATGCACTTTGCAGGGACGTCTGACACTGGGACAGAAGCTGCTGCTGTGATGAATAGACATGAAAGAAAGGGATTAGTACAACATACTGTACTCTGGACACTGAGAACAAAAGGGTTACAGATTATTAATACTTCTTTTTGAGGACTAGGTGACCTTATGGCCTGAACTGCAAGTGGAGCAACTATAATTCAAGGTTATAAGAAGTTATTGTGGTACAGTATCGATCCAGTCAAGATCAAGAACAGCACAATATGATCAATGCCTGAAGCACTGTAAGTTTGCAGAAAATCTTTAAAGGTTTTTCTTATAGCCCACTGAAAGGACTTTAATGCCACTGTAATGGCAAATGCAAATGTCAGAATGGTGCAAGCGCTTTATTATGTTTTTTGGGTGACAAATTTATACGTTTGGTATCTACAGTAGGACAATAAATTATTTGTTACATTGAACAGAGTTTGTTTTTACTGCAACATGGTTTTCAGTTAAGATGGTCATTTCCCATAGAGTTTCAAGGTTAAATATTTGTGATCATAGACTGAGGCAATGATAATGCTATGAGGCTTAACAGGAATTTTCGCAGTAGATGCTTGTATTAGCAGGAAAAGCAGAGGTATAAGACTAAATAATGAAATTAGTCAGTGCATATGGGCAAAGTTCAGGGTCGTGGTTTTGTGCATTCACTAGACATGTTTACTGAGATACCTGAATGAAATGGAGCCATCATGAATGTAATAATGTCCTGCTAAACTAATGCGGAAGTATGAGCAACAATCAACAGACACGAGAATTGTGCACATAAGATTAATTAGTGTGTTTTCAAACAATACTTCTCAGTTTTACAAGAGAAAAAACTTCAAGCTGGTTGAATGACCTGCCTCACTTCCAATAAAGAGTCGCACACAGCCAAGGATGGATTACTGCACAGGCTTCTTTGTAGTGGTTTTGCATATATTTTTTAAAATCATTTTTGTAGTTGTTCCATAGTCATTGGGTTGACTGTCCAAAAGAAACGTTAACAGTGCCTTCAGCCTGCTCCACAGAGTAAGGGTTCCACAAAGTAAGAAAAGATAAAAACAAAACTGCTACAAGGAGACAGAAAAGACCCCAAAGACAGCAAAACCACTACAAGAGCATGCTAAACTACAGAGACACAAACAACTGCTGTACAAAGAGATACAAAATGATTCAAAAAGAGAAACAAGTAGAAGTAGGTGCAAATTGACTACAAAGAAACAAGTAATCATTTAAACAAAATGTCTACAAACAGACCCCAAACAACTATAAATAGACACAAAACAAACACAAGAAAACCCAACTGGCTACAAATCAAGAGGCTACTCAATCTGTGTCTTGCTCCAAGAAGTGTAGGTTGAGCATATTTTAGCTCGGTTTTAGTTTTATAGCCTCTATGGCTGTAGAAATGCACCTTGAACTACCTATCCAGTAGCTTACATGGTAGCAGACAAAATGAGCATCTTGCTTGTGAACATAGCAGGGCACTTAGTTGGCAGCTAATGACCCAGATATTTTCCTTTTTGTGGATGGAGCCCTAACAAGACCTAAAAGGAGAGTGAATATTGGAATTACATTCACAATTTGATCAAAAACATGGCTCCAAATTCATGATAACGTTGCTCCACACCTGCTAGCTGTGTAAACAGTAACTGTGTGCTAACAAATTAGATCAACCTAAACAGTGATAGGTTAGTGTTTACAGCTTGTCTCTGCTGCCACCTGGTGGCACAAATTACCAAAACATTGACATTTCTGTTAGCACACAGAAGCTCGATGATTTGTTTTTTTAAGATTCATATTACATTTACCATCTTAAAGACATGTTTAAAAGTCACCAAACGAGTCAAATCACATAAAATGTTGATTTATTTGATCAAAACTTGGACTTAATTGTCAAGTGTGTCACAGTTCATAAGAAAGTCAAGTAACATCAAAGTGAAAAAAACACTTTTATGCATCAGATAGTGTAGAGAAGAGTACAATATTGCCAATAGCAATATATTTTTTAATTCCAGTAAACAAAAAAGTATGAAAATGTTAGGAATTATTTTTATCCTTGTAGCTATCTTCAGATGTCCATCTCAAACTGGTCATCTTCTCCTAGAAAATAAAACATTGTGGTTGAATTACAGAAACAAATGAATGACTTGGGCTTTTCTCTTCCCATTTTTAATATACCGACACCTTTACCTGCGTTCTCTTCTGTAGACAGGCTGTGGTCATGGGTATTGTTAGATGTCTGTTCGGGTTGATTTGTGTTACTGGGGTCACTGGGTTTGAGTGAAGTGGTAACTCCTGGGATGTCGGGCAGGCTGGGAGGTGTACGAGTCAGAGGAGACGTCCGACACTGCAGGAGGAACTTCCTGTCATAGATGATTCTGGTACCTGCAGATGGCAGCGACAAAAGAAACGAAATATTTTGCCAGGCCTAACAAATGAAAATGAGGTACAGCAGCTGTGTATACAGGTTGGATGTTTGCTTTAGTGGAAAAGCTGATTGTACCCGGTTTCACAGATAACCTATATACCTATATAAACCCTTGTGTCAACTTGACTTCAAAATAAAAAATACAAACAATCATAAAATTTATCAGCTAACCACAACATCAAACACTTGTAACTAGCCGAAAAAGATTAAACTAAACATGATCAAATCAAGTCCAGCAGCTAACACACAAGCCGATGTTACAGAACACAGTATCAGTTATAATGCACATGTGCACTGTGTGTCGACTTTCTCATGGCCACTGAGGAAAAGTGTTGTTTATCACCATACTGGAGATTTCCCAAGGTTCTCAGGCTTGTATCTGTTTGAGTCAAATGCTGAACTAATGGGTCAGAATGTGTTGATGAGAGTAAGACCAACTTTCTATAGGACTGTTGTTCTGTGCGCTGAGCACTACTGATATTATCTGTCCTGTTTCCATGTGGACTCAATAAAACTACTTTCATTTTGTTTTATTTTTTATTATGGTTATAAGTTTCTTGCACTGTCCTCACAATCATACAGCACGAGGTAATCATTAGCTTCCACTCTTCATCCTGCATGTAACTGCTGTGACCTGGTGTAGCCCACTTCTAGTAAACATGTTGTTGCAGCTCAAGAACAGCATGCTGTAGTAACAAGGCTATAAATAGGATATGACTGACGCCTGCATTTGACCATACAGTTGCTGAAGTAATCTACAGTTAGAGGTTATTGAAACTGAATTTCATAAGCCAGTGATTCATAGATGACTGATGCCGGAGCCAGTGAATGTTTGTTCTCATGAAACTTTCTGCAATCAATGGAGCATGGTGTCCAGAAGCCAAGGAGGAAAGAAGGCCAACAGACACACGTGGATTTAAAGATATTAAAATAGAAATGGTTTATGATGCCACACTCGTCTGTACACCGACTTTTTCAGTTGCATAAATGAAGAAATTAAAATGCATAAAGCCACAGTGGAGAAGATAAAAATGAACATATGACTTTAAATATTGCTCTGCACTGCTCTATTCACCCAAAACAAAGACACATTTAATGTCTCTGTTCCCAGAAAATGCAGGCATGCAAGCAAAGTCTACAACGGGAACGTAACGCTAGGAAAACTGTGTTAAGCAGCAACGCTATCAAACATTAACACAAAAACATGACAGAACTTGACTATTTACTTTAGCTATAAGGTGTTTGGCCCAAGGGACACGCTGTCATATTAAAGCAAATACCAGGACCTAAGGAAGAGTATCAGTTAAATATTTGTCTAACGTTACTTTCTGGGTTATAACAATGTATCTCCTCTACACTGCCTGTCCCAAAATCAACATGGTACAGTCCGCCTCAAACATCCCTCACAGACTTAAAAGTCCCTTTAAATCAGTCCCTCCCTCCTTATTTCATGCCTTTATTATATCCTTACAATTCCCGATAAGATGTAAGTTTAGCTTAATGTCTTCTATTTTCCCAGCCTCTGACATGACCCAGCACAGCTTTACCTCCTGGGGTGGTGCTGAACAGAGTCCCCCCGGGAGTCGAGGAGTAGAACTGGGGCATGTGAGCAGCATCGTGGATAGCGACCCGTCTAATGGCAGGGATTTCCCGGCTACTGGTGGCCTGACCTCTCGCTGACATCTCTCATAACACCTCGGTCAACCGATGAGAAGCAGTTTTGCTTGACGTGTTGCTTTCAGCGCGGAGGTCACCAAGGCCAAACCACGAAAGCTTTCTATGTGCCGCCACGTGGTCTGCGCGAATCCAAAACAATCTTGGGACTTCCTTCACAACCACACGTGACCAGGGGAGCGGTGATTGGCGGAAAACAGGGGCGTCACAACCAGAGACGTTGTAGTTTTTCAGACTCTGCAGGCCTCTCTATCAGCCATAGTACTACAAAAACAGTTTATAACAAGAATTAAACTGAACAGTGATAATAAAATAACTGCCTTTATAATTACTGGACCTGTAAAATAAAGTCTTACTAAAAAAAGAGATATCATATTGTGTACAATTACTACATCAAATTTACACCCGAATTCACAAAAGTCAGTGTAGAGAGATTATAACAAAAATATAACACTGCACAAATACTTTTTACAAAAACAAGACAAAATGTTTCTGTCACATCTTTGTTTATTAATTCTTGTAAATGGTTTGAGCTGGTGTACAGGGTAAGATGATCTATACATATCTTGAGTCTGACTGAAAAGCTTGTATACATAGTCATGTTTGTTTCTCCTCTCTCCAGGACAATACAAAAGAAAAGAAAACAAGTGGGATAGCTACAAAGCCTCTACATTCCCCATGATGTGGGCATTGACTTAGTTTAGATAATGCTTAAAGAACATCCATAACAACTCTATGAGGGTGCATAGCATTCTATTTAAATATATTTTTGTCATATATTTATATATATATTTTCATAAAAACATCTTTTTCTGTGCATGTGCGCAGTTGCATTCCTTAGGTTAGAGTAATATGATATTGCGTTTACATTATCATGTATCCATTCTAAAGGAGTACAGGTGATCTCTATTCTTTGCAACAGCTAAAATTTTACAATACTCTTTTTAAAATACATTGTTGTAGGATACACGTCCTCTCAAGTCACATGCCCAGGAAAAATATTCTCACTTCTTCCCCCTGACCCAACAAGGTGCAGAACCAAACACCATCAGACACACACACACACACACACACACATATCCCTACAACAGAAACATAGTGTTAGTTACATTTCTCATAGTGCAGAGGATCGCTGATTAGTTTTAATTCAGACTGAAAATCCAAATTTGTTTGTGAAAAACTTACCTCAAAGTGGAAACCGATTTCCACAAAACAAAACTACATAATAATTAAAATGTAAATTTCCTCAGAATTTTAACTTCAACATCTGATGTGTTAACTAGGTTAAAGAAAGGGGATAAATGAATCAAAGTTAGACTTACAGTCCTTTTGTTAGGCCTAAATGATGTGCTGTTGAATGACTGCTGTGGGCAGCTTTGAGCTGTGGCCTGGATTTTAGAAGTGACTGGCCATCCCTTTTTATTATTTGTTTAACACTTCACTTATATTTTCCATAATTTCTACCTCCTACTCATGGTCTAAATTAGTCAGAAAAACTTTTCCACAATTTTTAAAATGTGAGTCATTGCTGTTATTTTGTCAGAAATGATAAAGAACAACTTGTAGATCTGTTTAAAGTGCACCTAAACAAACTGCATGTTGTTTCATCATGCAGACTAAAGAATGTCGTCAATAGTGTCATCTGATTTGTAGTACTGGCACTGTTGTCTTGCACATTATGATAGACACGCTCATGCACCAATTTTTGTCTTCCTCATCAGTATTATCTCCTGTGATTCTTTTATGTAATTTGAATCCCAGGCAGGAAAGATGGACTATTGAATACTTGTAATATGTTGCTGGAAAAAAGCCATAAATTAGGAACACTGTAAATATAAAAAAATTATATCTTGTTCGGCCCCTGGTGAGTGCATTCAAGGCTTACAGTAAAAGGCATAACTTCATGAGCATTGCTCATTTGGTAAGACTGCAGAGCTGGTTACACGGAAGAACAGGGAAGCTAAATAAAACAATGTAAGGACTGTGTTTTTGTCTAGCAGCCCATAGGAAACTGCAAACAATTATGGGAAATTAGTTTTACATGAATCACATCAAACTGTCTTCTTTAACTTTGTGTACATCTTTGTAGAAAGAGTAATGCTTCACCATTTTAGAATAAACACAACCAAGAGAAGTGCCAGTTGTCTCTTTGCTGCCCCAGGAGCTGAGCAGCAGAGAAGAGGGTTCTGCACACAAAGTTGCATGTACAGGGTAATGAGATGCAGTTACTGACCACACCCTCAATACTCTGCTTCCTTTTTTGGTCTTATTTGAATCAAAGAACATCCCACCACACACACACACACACACACACACAGGCAAACAAACCGTACTGCTTCATACATTCACCAAAAAGCCCCATGCACGCCCATCCCGCCCCAAACGACCCCAACACAAAACTCTTATTCTGAAGCACTAGCTCTGTGTCCTGAAAAGGACTCAGAAGTTAAAAACTGAAACATTTTGATTCTGACTGAGCAGAACTGAAAACCTGAGTGGAGTAACAGTGGAAAACGTTATATGTAATAAACATGTGCTATATCGAATGAGGTTCTCGTGCATGGACTGGGAATGGAAAATATGTATATTTGTGCAATGTATGCGAACAAATATGCTCATTTAGTCATTCAGCGTCTCACTCATTCAGGCTACAGTAGTATTTACAGTACATATGGAATAAATATTATGCTTCGATTTCCAGAAAATGTATGCTACTGTGATATGACCCCTTCATAGTGCTGCAGTCGGTTTTTATCACATAAACTGTAAATATAAAGGGATGAACATGGAAGTAGTGATGTCTGTTTTTTTTAAATGAGTGAAGACTAACAAATTACTCAGAAAAAGAAAATGGAGCTAGGTGGGTTCCACCTTACATCAGCAGCAGACTTCTTAATAGGTATCAGTTAATTTAACATATCCTGGTTTATATTTTGCTACTTTAAGTGCTGTAAAACAAACAATCCCTCTCAGGCCTCCACAGTCCCACCCTGCTACAGCTGACTCATCTGATCTTGCATCAGCGCATCGTCTCTGACTCAATCACATCAAGGGCAATGGAACCAGTCAGACACAGCACCACTGTCCAAACCCAAACTTGAATGCTGTTTGTCCAGATGGACCTTCTGTCTTCACCAAGGAGTTCAGTCATTTACAGATTTGAGTATCAAATCCTTTATGCAGATATACACAGCCCTGGTTTCCATCTTCAGTGTTCTTACAGTTTTATTGCTGTTGTAAACTCCTAAAACTTTCTGAGACTTTGATCAGGTGTTAATTATTTAGTTATGTAAAGTGTTTCTTATTATGTGTGTATATGCATGCTTGTATAGGTGTGCTTTTTGTTTGTATTTATGAAGGTCTGTGTCTTCTCAGTTCACGAGTCTGGGGTCAACGATCACAGTGCTACCTGTCTGTGCTCGCTGCACAGTTCCTTTCACAATCACATTCTTGTGATATAATGTTGTTTTACATCAAATCACTATATCCTCGTGAGAGTCAGATGCTCCATTTCTTTTCTTCACTTCATTCACTTTGTTTCAAAATGAATGATCGAAAATTTGATAGTGAGGTGCTACAGCTGTTGCAAACAGGTAAAAGAGGGAGCACACAAAGTTTTAAACATACGTGTAAGAACCGCTGATGGAGAGGCCTGTGATTTCACTGCATATTGACTGAGGCTACTGAATAAGACTGTGGATCAAGATGACGTGTACTCCTGGAAAAAAATGACGGAAGAGGTCACGAGGGAGGAAAAAGTAGACCTGCTGCACAATGCATTCACTTTCTAAAGAAAACATTCCCATTGTCTGAAAAAAACATATTTCCCCTGTGAACCTGGGGTGAAAGAGATTCAATTCCCTACCAAAGTCAAACAATGCTTAAAACCGAGGTGGACAGGTTCCAAAGAAACGACTAACAAGAAGTGAACTTTATCCACAAAGAAAAAGATGTCAGCACACGCAGACAGGAGCGCTCACGAGCAAAAGACTACAGCGGCGCTCTCATTCCAGCACTGAGCACGCTGTCACATCACAGGGGAAAATAAGCTAATCATGGGGCAGGGCTCAGCACCAAGCCAGAAGCAAGAAACATGCGGTAAAGAAGAATACGCGCACACATACACACACCGACACGTCCACGTAGCATAGAGTGCATATATCACATTGAGAATAATAAGGGAAAGGGTCCAGTGATAGAAGCATTGGTAGGCTCAGCAGAGGATTACTGTAGCTGTGTACAGACCCTTCCATTGTGGGGCTTTTTTTTGGCTGTAGTGTTATTGGACTCAACTTGCTGACACAAACCACTCCATTTCGGAGGGAATAAGGTTGTTAAAATGGCCCATGACCCACATGTGGCTTGCCCCGTACATTGTACCCCTTCAGTTTGTAGATACTAACAGTTCAAAAGGTCAAAGGGCATGCACCAGCAGTCACCATGCGATTACAGTTCACAGGAAGCACTTTTTGTTGTTGTTTTTTCTTGGTTCTTTTACTGACAATTATTGTTTTTTTGTAAAAAAAAAAAAAAAAAAAGAAGAAGAAGAAGAATCATGCCCTAATCTAGTTGATATTTTTGTTTACAAATGTTATAAAACTACAAGTTGAAGTTCTTTTTGCTCCTCTTCTTTTCTTTTGTGGTGCTTCATGGTCACATGTTGAAGATGATTCTGTGTTCGTCATTTTGTAGTTTGCACTTTGTAGTCTTTTTTCTTCCTCTCCTCCCTTGCTCATTTTCCTCTGCGGTCTGGTTGTGTTTTGGTAGAGGTTGGTTTGGCAGTGGCTTTCCGGTCCTAGAAAACACAGAGAGATGCCATTAACACAGAATACAGACTAAATTACTTTGGCCTTCAAAAAACATACTATCACAGTGCACTGAATGCCAACATAAACAGAACAGAACAGCATGTGAGAGACTATTAGGCACTAAGAGGCCAGTACGCTGCCATAGTGGTATCTGTCCAAGCACTGGGTTGCACAAGTGCTTGTTGTGTGTCCCGTACCTGGAGGACTGGGTAGTAATTGTATTTCAGTGTTTAACTCTCCGCAGACTGGTACGCTGCACTGACTGAGCACCCTTTCTCACATCCACCCCCACCTGGAGCAAGGAGGGAGGGAGGAGGGAAGGAAACAACACTCGGACCAGTTAACTGCTGAAGCCTCTACATTGTAACCAGAACAGGAAACCAACCTGTCAATCCGCCGGCCAGTCACTACGGCCTGCTGCAGCCGCAAAGTTCCCCGGCCATCACTGTTTTACATTTAGTAGCCACCATATCCAAAACACTTTACTACCCAAAGCGCAATATATCACATCAGTTTAAAAATATGCAAGCATTTTGCCATTGATAAAAAAAGACTGTAATGGCAATTTTCTACCAATAATCAACTTGTTCTTGCAGTATTTAATATACTGTAATGGCAATTTTCTACCAATATTCAACTTGTTCTTGCAGTATTTAATATATGACTATATATTTTTCTAATTTAATTCTTCATTTTCAGACTTATTATTATCTCTGCTGATGGGGACAAAATACCTTTAATCAACATGTGGCCAGTGGCTGTTGTTAAGTTCGTCTTGATCCTTTTGTGCCAGACTGTGTAACTGATTCATTGGAAAATGCTGTCTGTTGGGTTTACCGTGTTTGTGTCTGAATACAGGTGTAAATGATGAAAGTACGACTCACCTTTTTCATAAGCATGCTTTCATGTTCAACAAACTGCACCTCAGCAGCACAGTCCTCTTTCTCCTCTCTCTGCACAAAAAAATAACAGTTTACATATAAATAGCAATTCATAGTACTTCAATTTCTCCATCAATATGGTTCTTGCAATCAGAAATGCAAGTATAAAGTTATCTGTCATGGCAGATTTCCCCCATGTGTTGTACCACACAACACATCATTCTGGTCATGTTGTGTGATTTCATCAAAATGATCGATTTTGATGTTGATGACAGTGAGCACAAAGTAAAACTGAAAGACTGTTTTTGCCATTCGATAATAAAAATTTAAAGGGATGGACAAAGATGTTCTCCCTCCAGGCGCAGGAAGCGGCAGGTGGTCGGCGTATAAACCTGACCTGGACCCGCCCCTGCTCCTGTTCCCAAGCACGTTGGCCCGCCTCATGGTGAGAGAAGCCCAACCCCTTGTCAAAAGGCTGTGTGCCCTGCAGGAGACGCCCACGCAGCACATGAGAGTAACCCGTGTCACACACCGGAGTCAGCAGAGGCTCCTGGGCTGCGTGCAAGCCTGGCACGCTGCCGTCCCTTCCAGATGAAACTGAGCCCACCCAGCCCTGCAGAGAGTCCTTGTCTGGTAAGTAGGGTTGAAATGCGCTGCCTCCCACCACCCTGAAAGAAAAAATGCCATTAAAACAAAAAGAAGACAAAGAAAAATACACTTTAAAAAAGTGATATAGAAGACAATTTGATAGTCATTTTGAGTACAGACAGTGCAAAGCTATGCAAAATGATACGAGCCTAACTACAACACACCTGTTGTCTCCACTGTGCTCTGAAGCACGACTCAGTCCCAAAGTCTCACACCGCTGGGCATGCGACTGCTGGCCTGCAATAACAGAAATCCCTTCCGCTGAACCCAGCCCTAAACCTCCTCCTTTTGCTCCTGCTCCTGGTGCAGGGGCCTCCCCTCTCCTCCCATTTGACCTCTGACCTCCCAGCTGACCATTTAGATTGACCTTGGGAACGGCACCACTAGCCCTCACCCTGTCCCTTTCTGCCAGTGCACTTGCTGGCTCCTGTGGCGCCTCCTCCTCCTCAAACCCCCCTTCCTCCTCCTCCTCCTCCTCCTCCTCCAGTTCCATGATGGAGCCACTGGCCCCGCTGGCTCCACTGCTTGGGCGACCCAAGCTGCAGGGGAGGGATAGCGTAGCACCTTCTGAATCATCAGCCCGACTGCTGCCATCCAGTGATGAGTCCTCCACTGTAACCAGTGAGGGGCTGACCCCTGCTGGCCACACCTGAACATCAGACATCTCCATTAAGGTGTCTTCCTCTGTTGTGGCAATAGGGGCGCACTCGAGGCTGGAGACTTCCTGCCAATAGGGCTCCACGCCCAGTGGGGAGGGCAAGCTGTACTGCATGGAGGCCGGGGACAGCAGCTCCTCCTGCACCAGCCCATAACCTGGAGGGAAGACAGGGGCGACACAAAAGAAACACTAACGCCACGCAGGCACAGCCAGGGCAAGGATAGGGAAGTGGGTGGGTTGACTGTTTCTTCAACTTCTAAGAGACACAGTGAGGCACAGCCCTGTCCCAATATACCGGGATAAAGAACAGAGTTAATGTCTATCCAGCAAAGTGGGACCACTACTGTAGGATTAAGATATCCTTCAGTCTATTTCATTCATTGTGATAAATACACACTGATTCCACAGACCTGCACAGCCCAGCCATTGTGAGTTATACTACATTTAGTAACAATACCTGAAGCTATAAACTGTGTTTCATTCCAAAATTTGCTTTCTTTAGCTTTATACTTTTATACTTTTGATTTGTCTTTCAGGGGAATTTAGGTTACTGTCATTGGGACACAGCAGTGCAAGTACGGTGAGGGGTAAAGGGGTTTGTGTGTCATCCACTGACTGTGAAGTGAATGGTGCAGGGCTCTAGTTTGTATAAGAAAGTGAATATGCAGAACATACACTGTGTTCCTTAATAAGAGAAGAAAGGTGTCTAGAGTTATGCATTATATTGACTGTGGGGTTGGCACGATATAAGTTTATCATTGAGAGAAAAGTATTGGGTTTTCATATCCTAATTTAAATTGCAGCTTATTAAGAAGCAGGCAAAGATGATCAGGAATGTCCATAAAAACTGTTGGATTTACAGCCAATAACAAAAACTTTACACAATTTTTAATTGTACATTTGAAATCTTGCCATCACAGATATGATTTTATACAATTTCAAAAAGCATTTTGAACAGGTTCCTTTATAGCTCTTTATTGGTGTTCACCAATCAGGGCAGAGGTCAGGTGATGTGCTTTATTGTGTTTTTTTCTAGGGATGACAAGGACTTTAAACAGGCAACTGGATGAATTCCTTTTTCAGTGATAGCGCAGCTGTGTGTCAGACACCAAAGCTTTAAGAAAACATGTCTATTATCGTTCCAACCCTGGGTGGGAGTCAGCAGCATCTTGCAGATTCTGCCTGAGGAAAATGCAAGTTACTGTTGCTCTTACATTCTCAGGTAGCTGCATGAGTCATGCATTTATATGTCAGCATCCCAAGCATCCAAAATAAGGTCACTGTACACACTCACACACATCACACATACACGCAACATATACACAAAAAAAAACAATTTTAAAGATTTTATGTAATTGATTTGTGCGTTTCATTTAGAGTTGGTCTCTACTTTTATTGTGAACTGACCAGGTTGGTTTTTAAAATGTTTAATTACTTACATATTTGAAGCATATGCTATTTTGTGTTAACCTGCTAAGTTTGCTAAGCCCTCCTTTTGCTAAGGATTCAGGACTATCTACCTGTTGGTGACATTGTCAAATGTTAATCAACATGCACTTTGTTTAATCATTACAGCCAGAATGATGCTTCAGTATAATAAGCAATAGCAGATCTTAACAGTGTATATATTTGTCCTACTGTTAGATGTCATTCACTGCAACGACACTAGCAAAAGGAACAACACATAAAGTCACGTAGACAAAGGCATTATATTCAGTCAACCTTTTGACCTATTTGATACAAACTCAATTTCAGTACAAAAAGCAACATGTTAATACTGATATGATAATATTTATGATTAGCATTTATAATAAAACTATTTCTGTATTCTGAATCTCATGGAATTACAAAATACAGGTTAAGGAAAACCAGTTTGTTCATGTCATTTAGGTTCAGTCTTTTGATATCTGTTGTCCTAGCCTTGTTTTTCTCTCATTTGATATTTATAATATCAAATAAATAATAAAATATATGTGCAAAGTGACTTTTTGATCTTTTTTTTGCCCTCAAATCAAACATAACAATGTTTTATTATTTATCATAAACATTAAAAAATATAAAATTAATAAATAAATATTAAAAAATGTTGTGATAATTTGCTTTGGAAATGCGAATAAAGCACCCATACTGTACATTATCTATTGTTATATGTGATATGTAAGACAATTGTACCGATCCTGACTGGTTTGGTTTGGGGATTGCCTGATTAATTAATACTATAAATGAAAATGATTTTGATAAATTGTATGAATGAGTTCAGATGAGTGAAATAAGGTGAATCTGATCAGTAAAAGAGGAGATTTTACCTTGTGTATCAAACTGACAGCTCACACCAAAAAATTCAGAATACTACGTAAAGGCTTTATAGTAGTGAAAAGAACAACCCAAAGGACATTTAGCTTAGCTTTCCAATCAGTTTTTACAAAGTCATCTGGTCAAAATATTAGTTATATTGTACATTTCCTATCCATTATCTATACCGCTTATTCCTGAATAGAGTTGCTAAAGGCTGACACGTAGACAAACAACCACACACACGGGCAATTTAGAGTCGCCAGTCAACCCAGGCTGCATGTCTTTGGACTGTGGGAGTAAGCCAGAGTACCTGGAGAGAACCCATACAGGCATAGGGAGAACATGCAAACTCCACACAGAAAGGCACCAGGTTGGCCCAGGTTCGAACCCAGCACCTTCTTGCTGTGAGGTGACAGTGCAAACCACTGCACCGCTATGCCACTTAGCACATTTCCTTTTGCAATTAAATTATTTTATTAAACACTAAAATCGTTATTATTTCCTGTCCTAATCCTGAAGAAGCCTAGTTTTTAAACATTGAGTGTGGTTGTGAGGGGGTTTGACTCAAATGTAATAACAAACACACACACACACAAAGTGACTTAATATGTCTACTGTATGAAAAGTGCTGTAATGTTCAGTCTGTTGAAACAAAACATGGTAGAATGCAAGAGGTCACTACCGAGACACTGTGCATGATTAACCAGGTAGTGTACAGTGGCTAGCTTCTCAAAAAGCTGATGAACTCCACTTTCCCTCCAATTTTTCTGTATTGTTTTTTAAATAGTTCTTACACTACTAATCTATTGTATAAATATCCAGCAATGCTATGGGTAGAAAATGATCAGGTGAAACCTAGCCAGACCTTCCAAAAGAGACATTTTCTACTTTAGATTTTCAGCAATTCTGTTTAACTTTATCAGCACTGTTTTACCAAAAACTCAATCTCACAGCCACTCGAATGATTGCAAATGTGCCAGTGTAGCTATAAACCAAAACTGATGGAATTGAAAAAAAAAGTATGTATTAATGGGTGAAATACTTCTTTACTGTGTAAGTACAGTACAGTACTTGTCACTCAGAATGTATGCGCTAATGGGCCGTAGTGTGGGTAAGCATACAGTATGTGCACGTTTCTGGGATGGTACAGGGCCAGGATGATAACAGGTGGCATCGGCATGAGGTGAAGGGGGGGGGATGAGTCAGAATTAGAATGAGTTAGATGAATCTGGGTTAGTCTTTCCCTTCACTCCTACTATTAAACAAACACAGATGTCAAAGGCACAGTACGTAGTGAAGCACAAATCAACTCCACAGAGATTATAAGCACAAGGGGGGAAAAACAGAACATACTACACAGCATGGTACTCACTTTTCCACTGTGTGCACACACACACATAAACACACAACACTGCACTCATATTAAACTACAGATGGGAACACACATCTTTTCGCTCACAGGTGAGGCTCATGTACAGAATTATTCACACAAAACCAAACCAATACACAAACACACCTCACAGCAGTATCCCTGCTGGCAGATAATGCTCAGACAATGTTAATAGTGCGTATGTCTTCAGACATGGGCAAAAAATAGTTTGCAAAAATCATTAAATATATGAATGAAGACTGGCTCTTTTGTGATTGCACAAAATCATTCCGCAATAATCTTTTTTAGGTAAGAGAAAAAAGGTGAACAAATAAGATAAAATTACACACTGACATAGATTAAATGTTGAGAATGATTTACAGTTAGCTTTTCTGCCCATGAATGAAAGACATCCTGTGAAAGCAACATTGTACGTTGAACATTATGTGCTACACAGCTGACCATGTGTTACAACGTTGCATTAAAACACATCATGTGGTTTACAATAAAAGAAAACAAAACTTGTTTGTTAGAATAGCATTTATAACAAGACTGAAATACACCAGTTGGACAGAGGAAACATTTGACACTGTAAAGAAAACGTCATACATTGAAAACATGCCATGCACATAAAGATGTAATCAAAAACTGTACACTTTCTGTCCAGGAAACCTCTCACTGTACAGACAAAAATCCTCTTGTGTAGATTTAAGTAAAAATGTATTCTAAGATATTTTTATGTAAAGTATTAAGCCTAGTTTATCTTGCAAGGCATTTTAAACACATCATGTGTAGAAACAAGACAAAAATATTCACACACATAAATCCCTTGCAAGCCAAACTAAATAAAATAAATTCCTTCACTGAATGCTAACAGCTACTGTTTACTGATTCCCAGGTCTGTGAAACACACACTTGAGCACATACACATACAAGCACAGATACTGTAACGGCAAAACATGCAGCATGCACATGCACAAACTGTAGTACACACACAGAGCTGGACTGAGAGAGGAGGAGAGGGTCCCTGCTCGACTGAACGAGGGAGGAGCGCGGGAAAATAAGATGACAAGAGAAGAGGAGGCCCAGAGGTCAACATGAGGTCATATGAGGTCAGAGGTCGGACAGGAAGAGCTGTGAGGAAGAGCAAGAGAGGGGAGGAGGAGGAGCAGGGCGGCTGGGCAGCAGATATGACATGTCATAGGTTCAGAGAAAGACTGAAAGTAGGACAGAGTGAGTCCTGAGATAAAGACAAAATTTCAAGACTGCCAGAACATTGCAATTATATAACAATGTCTGCTGTCCGTCAAGCAGAATAGGACAGGTGAAATTTTCTCTTGTTCTCCAGGAAAGAGTAAGACAGACAGAAAGAAAGAGGAAGGAATAGACACAAGGTATGAAGGCCCAGAGCACACTATCATCTGTGTACTAGTGCCCATTTTGACTAGTGTATCCATCCCAGACAAACAGACACATGTATGTATGCACACACATGTGTGCGTACACCCTCACACAGCCACACACACATCTGCACATAATCTTAACAATCCCAGAAATCCATATTTACAGATCAGGATTCATTTATACAATATGTTAAGTGTTGGCTTGTTTGGCCTTAAAAAGACTGGTTTACTCTTAAAATGCTGTCAGTATGTGTTAGCCTCATTTCTTGTATATCAGCTAAAAAATAAGAGCCATCATGTTTAGGGCTCAAATGTGAGGTGTGAAAAGCTGTAACAGAAAAAACAACAACAATGATTTGTGCCCCAGTGAGGAATGCACAGAGGTGGTGGTAGCGCATGCTACAAAAGGCTGGGTTCATGGTGGGTGAACAATCAATTCCTCAGACCTCAAAAATATAATTTGAGATTCTCTTCCTTATCATCATCACCATCATGTACATGAGCAGCAAACCACCATGCAGCCCAACGTCCCTTCAACTTACCCCTTCTGAAAAACGGGGGTCTAATAACTTGTGGCTTGCGCACTAGGCGCGATGGCCTTGTGTCCGTGATCTCTTGTGGAGCAACAGAGACAAGGCAAAATGGCTGTTATCCAGACTCAAAGAAGTAGGGAGGTTTTCAGAGGTGGAAAGTAAATGAGAACAACAGCTCACCTTCTTGTGCTGAAGAATTTAATGTCAGATTTTTTGTAGTGCTGGCTATACTAGCTGTTGTGACCAATACATCTGGTTGAATAGGCAATAGAGCAAATCCTTAAAGAACAAATGTGAAAATAGGCACAGTATCGTGGTGATTTTAAATACTTCAAGACATTAATTAATAAAATACATTCAAGATTGTATATATCTTTTCAGTTTAAATACATATTTGATTTCCTGTGATTTATTAGCCTATATGTTCTGAATTTATATACAGTATCTGCAAATGGTACCAAGAGTACCAGATACTCTACCTGACAATTAAAGAGACTGAAGCTATGGTTACCTTTGCTTCCAAATTCTTCTAGAGCACATAATTCCTGTAAACTTTCCATTTCTGATTGTTACAGGTCATCATGGGACAAACAATGAGCTTAACAATAGACTTTCCATGAAATATGTGAAGTGTTAGGTAGCCTGACATTTAGCTTGTTTACTGGTAATTAATGAATACAAAATTAAATCACTTGTTGAAGAGCAACAAGCATGGCTCTCTGCTGTTTTCCTGTCTAAATGTAGTGGGCTCACTCATGTCTCATTGATAAATATAAGTGATCATACTGATTAGAATTTTGCATGTGTATGTGATGTCTGGTGCATTTTTGTGTCTTACCATTGATGACACTAGGGGACAGCATGGTGGGGTCGCGGTCGCTGAGTCGACAAGCACCCTCCTCTGAAGACCCAGGTGCTGGCTGTGCAGCCTGACCCTCCAGAGAGGTTACAATGTCTGCTCGATCGATGTTCTTCAGAGCAGTGTAGAGGCTCTCCACTGAGATGTAAGCACATTGATGAGTGGGGTAGAGAAAGAGAAATGGAAACCAGTGATGGAGAGGTGTGAACACACAGAGTCAGAAAAGAAGGGAAGTTAGAGATTATTCTGCAGACACATGACACCATGAAGACAGCAGAGTCAACCAATATAATACTTATGCAATTGATATAAGTGACTTACTGCAGTTTTTATGCACTCATAGATGTGTACTACAGTAGTTATTTTTCTAAAATGTAGTTCCAAAGAGATACACATCAGTATAGACTCACTCTTAGCCCTTTTCCCCTCTCTGCTTGCCCACAGGCTGAGCAGGGCAGAGCTCTGGTCAAGCAGCGAGTTGGGATTTTCCACACGGATTCTGTTAATGTCGTCCACTCCGAACTGAAGCTCTCTTGCCAACTCTGACAACGGAATAGTCAAGCAGACAAATATATGCATACAAAAAAACCACACAGAACGACTGATAATTACTTACATATTTTATGCAACTAACCTGCCCAGCTCAGTCCGAGCTGCTCAGCTATGATGTTGATTTTGATCTCAGTCCTCTCCATGGCATTCACTGCAGCTAAAGACAAAAAAAGGGCAATTTTAGACATGCACATAGCAGCACACAAAGTCTGTGTCATCAGGAAAATGTGTGTATATTTACTGAACTGAGGAGATTATAACTCTGAAGCTACAGTAAATTTCACCATAGTCATGCTTGATTTGGACAGTCCAGCTGATACCTACAGTAAGTAACTGAGTATAATTTGCTAGCAAAATGTGGTGTGAAAGCAGTTGTCATTAATTTGAACAAAATATCAACTTTTCACCAAATGTGTTTTACTGTCAGGTATGTACCTCAGGTAATACAGACAGTCACTATTAGATATTTTCATTTACCCTTTTGGTTTTAGTGCATTTTCTGCCTCCTAAAAGATTTGACATTGACTTGAGTTGTATTCAAAGTGTTAATAGCAATTACCTACCTTGACAAAAGCTGTTGAAGGAAATAAGCAATACCCACAACATTGTTTTTGTACAAATAATCTTCAGAACAGGGGAGGTTAGCATCTGGGGCTCATTCAGGTTCTAGTCCCACCAATCAAAGTAGCATTCAGTAACCATTACAGAGGGACTGAAGTGCAATATAGCAATGTGCAATATATTTGATAGACAGAAAAGACCCTTCCCCATCAATCCCCACCCACCATCAGCAATATTTAATCCATGTGGGCATCTTTATGGGGTTGACTGTGTTCATTTACCACAGACCAGTATAAGGGCTCCTCTGTCTAGCTCCACTGCGAGGTCCTGCCCATTCATATTGCTAAGCTACAGTGCTAATGCTAACTGTACTTGCTGCCATGCCGTTGGAAATCGCAGTGGAGATACCAGCGCCATGCAAAACCTATCAAAGAAGTCATTCATCAGTTGTCATAGCTACCAGGACATTAATGAAAGAAGAGGCATGTGCCACGGAACCATTTCGGGTAATTTTGGGGACTGCTGCTCATCTTTTGGTTGCACATTCAATATGATTTCCTCTATCTGCACTGCAAAAACCTATGGGGCATACTGCTGAGCAGTACACTGCATCCAAGGCTCAGTCTTTGTGCCATGCGTGCACACGAGACAGATAGGGGGAAAACTGAGAGGGCACAGTGGGAAGCAAAGAACTGTGGGTAAAAGGGGCAGTGCAACATTTGGAGCCCATCTCCACTGTGTTTTAATCTGGAGAGGGCTGCGGGTCAGGCAGTAAAGGACTCACCCACACCAGGCTCGTTCAGTGCACTGTAACGCTCCCGCAGAGCAAGAGGGGTTAAAGTTCTCCTCCGCTCCTCACTTCCAACAACCTAAAAAAAAACAGCAGAACAACCAAATCACACCATAAATACATTAGGATTATTGTCTGCATTTTTATTTATTTGTAAGCATATCTTTGTATTTACAATACAGTATATATTTTACATCCTATATATTTTTCAACATTGCTCTATCAATGCCTATGTATACATATGTACTCTGCACAATGACAATAAAGTTGAACCTAATTTAATCTACTCAAGTGTCATTACTGTAGCATTTCTTACCTTTTAACACCTATTGTGTGACCCGTGGAACACTAGCACAATGTAGAGCAATGGTGCAATGAAAATTTACATCAATATCAGAATGTATGTATCAAAAGACTGGACTTTGAATGCAAAATAGTGCCTTTGTTTTCATATAGGTAGACCACCCTAATAAAAGGATGGATGTTAAAGGGGTAAAGCAGTGCTGCATGCTTTATTTGGTCACACAGAATTGGAATTGTGTCTACAAATGTTGTGTACAGTATTTATGCAGCATTGGTATTAATGTTATAAAAGCCTTCCTTTCTGTATATCTGAAATTAAAGCCAGATACTATACAAATTTGAAAACTATGACAAATATTCCCCATTTCAAATACTGTACAAACCACATTATTAAACGAGTAGTCTACTAAGTAGACAGTAGTAGCTTTTAAAACTGACATCTTATTTGGATAATGTCACATAGCCACACCTCAGTCTCATCAAGCACATGGACATCAAGGGAAATTCAAGCACAAACCTTTGTGTATGTTTGCTTGCAGAGGTGTACTGCTGACCAAGTTCTTACCTTGACACATGGTGGCATGGTTATGTTAAGGTTACACAGTACATGCTGTGTGTCCTCGTACTTGGTGCACTTCCGCAGAAAGGACAATAACCCAGTGGCATCCTTGTTACTATCTCTTACCTAACATAGAGAAAATACAGACGAGAGAAGGAAAAAGAGAGACAAAGAAGGAGTGCAAAGAGGAAATGAAGGAAGTTAAGGAAAGAGGCAGGGTAAGAAAGAATGCATAAGAAAAGAGAATGAAATAGCAAGAGAGAGGAGGAGGAGGAGGAAGAAAAACAAATCAAAATCGGTATTAGATCCTTCTACAATGTCCCGAACATGTGGCGCGGTAACGTGGGACGAGAAGCAAAGGATAACAGGGATGAAAGCAGTCCACAGGCAGGTGAGAGGGAGAGATTTACCTGTACATTTTACCTGGACGTCTGTCAGATCAGACATTTACAGAGTGACCGTGAGAGAGAGAAAGAAAGACAGTGAGACAGACACATACAGACAGGCAAGGCCGCAAGATAGGAAGGTAGGCAGAGAAAGTGAGGGAGTCACAGGTCATGCAAACAGTTAGAGTCGACAGGTAGACAGGGAAATTGTTTGGCTATACCATAAGGACTAAATATTTATCCAACTATTCATCTAGCTGATTTATAACAGTCACTGGCAGACACATGGTCAGACAAACAGAGTACCAAATAAAATGGCGAAAAATGACATAAATATGATTAAAAGACAGATATAAAAAAGCATGTACAGTATGAAACCAGATTTTCAAGTCATCTATGCAAGAGAAGGGCTCTAAACATCTACAAAGCACAGAATGGGAGAAAAGTCTACAGTAAGAAATAAGAAATGAGAGGTGAGTTATGTATCTGTAACCAAAAGGACTTAAGAAAACTGCAGTGTACTATTACCATTTGGGTGGGGAGTCTTTATTATTGCACAATAATCCAAAAACTATTTAGACTAAAATAACATATAAAAAAAAAAAAAAAAAGGGCATTTGTCCTTTGTTTGGAAGTACATATGATCTGACAACCGCAAATATACAGGATGAGACTAAATGTTAAATGAGTTGAGTGAAATCATGCCACTTTTCTAATTTAATTTCTGTTTTCTAGAAGCTGACGTTTCTGCCTTGGTGTTGTGTCTGTGGTGCTGAGTGGGTTCAGAGGGAACACAGCACTATACTGTTAACTGCACTTTTACATGGTAATGATGAAGGAAACTGAAAAGTCTAGCCTACAGATGTGACACTGAAAAGCGAACAGACACATAAAAAAAACACATGTCGTGTGTTTTTTTTTATGTGTCTGTTCGAACAGGTTGTCTGGTTGATCTTGATCAGCGGGTGGGTCCTCAGAAAGGAAACTGACTAACTGGTGAAAGGATCCTTGATGCCCTGAACCCAACAACTGAACCAACAAAACCACAAAACTGTATAAGTATGTAGTGAGTGATAGAGAAGCAGGAGTATGAAAGGCCAGGAAGAGACAGACCTTGACAGAGACAGGTAGTCTGTTATCTCGGAAGGCCTGAAAGCTGAAGCTACGTGGCTGCTGGGTAGCCTTCCTGATAGGCACCAGGTTCCCAGAGCACTCCAGGTGCAGTGGCATGCCCTCCATCAGCTGCGGAAAATGCCACAAAATGTTACAGGTGATAGGATGAAGAGAAGAGAATGATTTAACTCTTGTAAAACAGCCAGAGCATGGATCAATATCATAAGACACAAACAAAATAAACTGCAACAAAAGAAGCTCTCCATTATCTGGGAACTATGTTTGAGGTTGCCATAATGCGTATCGCTCACTAAAATGCCTTTCCCTTGTCGTGACATTTTCCTTTACTCATGTACTGACCTCGATGTCTCGACTACGAGCCACTTCGGTGAAGTTCTCATGCAGCTCCAGTGTTTTGTCCATCTTGTCATCTGTCATGCAGTAACAACGCAACCGTCCCTCACGTGCTTCGTTCATCTTGGCAAATATAACAAACTTGGCCATATATGGAACGGCCATCAGCTCCCGATACATCAGGTTGGCAAAGGTGACTGCCTCTGCCGTGCGTGGACAGTCTGCCAGCCAGAATCTGGATAGAGTAGAAGAAGAGAATAGAGAGGGAAAGTGGCAGAAGCTTGACTGGCATGCAGACGTGGGCTTAAGAGCAAGGAAGGGAAGTGGACTGGTCTTGTGAGTTGCTGAGGTGCTCACCTTGCAGAAACATTGGTGGTAAAGTTGGCACAGTTGTTGGTGTACATCAGTTTGGTGGTTCCAGTAATATCCTCCCACTGAGCTGGTGCTGTTCCCCCTGAGACACAACAACCACACTGTGTGATTCATGTCCTAATAAACACAGTAACAGATGCTATGTACACACTAGTACATATTACAGTCTGATGTACATCCAGAAAAATATAAAGAAGGCATCACTTTACAGAGAAACGCTGACAAACATCTCTGCTCCAGAACAGACCCTACCAATGACACTGCAGAGGAGGCGCAAGCTGGTGGTATCACCCTCCCCAGCATCCCGAGGACTCTCCCTCCAGGATGGAGGCAATGGGATGCGTAACCCGATTGGACGGTGGAATTTGCGTCGGCGTGGTTCAATGGTGACCACTGGGCTGAAGGTTGCCTGGTTACCAAGCTGTCGAGTCAGCAGTTCATCAGGGATCGGCTGTGCCTGAGGCAGACGTACATAGTGAGGGAACAGATTGTTGAAAAGGAAGATGGCAAAGATCCAAAGGATATGTAGTTGAACAGCTGGCTGGGTGTACAAATATGCAAAAGGTAAACTCACAAACAATATAAAAGCTGAAGTCAGTATAAGTGATCAAAAAGATCAGAAATAAGGAGAGGACACAAAACAGAACATGTACAATAGACTGAAACATCAAACTCACAGCCATACCCACACATGCAGCTCTCTCAGTCAGTGTGGCTCACAACTTAAATCAGGGAACTGAGGAGTGATGAATGGCTGGATAAAAGGAAAAAATAAACAGAGCAGCATAAGGCAAAGCAAAACTCAAACCCGTGCAGTTTCCTTCAATAACGCCAATGACAAATTAGTACTTTGACAAACAATGTAAATAATGTACACTGAAATGACCAAAACAACTGAAATGTAGAACCCATAATCCATCATAATCTCTGTGTCATAAAAAACAAAGCCAGGTGGAGGAGCCGTGTGTAAAGAGATAGTCAGGGTGAGCGTTGTGCCAAGTTCTCATGTGTGTGTCTGTGGAGGTCTGGATGAGTGACAGCCGGCCACACATTCACTCAAAGTACTGTCAGTGATAGGTATAAATGTAATGATAAAGGAATATTTGATATTACTGAGAAACGATGAACAATTTTAGGAGCTTTAAACCTTTATGAAATCATATGTACAGTATCTAATATGTTAATGGTTCATATTGTGAATAATCATACAGGTATTAGAGTTTTGGACTATTTTAGCCATTTACTACCGGTATGTATATTTTACATTACTACTGACCATTCACTAGCTAGGGTCCCCCTCAGTGCATAAAGGAGTATGGTGTTTGGTGTAACTTGGATGAACTGCAGTTTGGGGAGAAAGGCTTCGGGGGATCCGCGCCGCTCTTGGGCACTGGCGGACCCCCTGCATGAAAGGGATAGAGAGATGCAGAAAAAGGGGAGGGAGAATGAGTTGTGAAAAATGAAAGTTGAGTCGGTGTGTAACTTCGCTAAAACAATGTCGGACTCCGTAGTTTTCTCTGGACCCCTACCCAATGTGACCAGTGATGACATGTTTAGCCGCATGTCGTCATTCAACCGCTGGCTGTCTAGGTGGTGCCCAGAAAATAACGTGGGCTTCATAGATAACTGGAAAACATTTTGGGGAAAACCTGGTCTGATTAGCAGAGACGGCATCCATCCCACTTTGGGTGGTGCGGCTCTCTTATCTAGAAATCTGGACGAGTTTGTTTTACAACCTAAATTATGACAACCCAGAGTTGAGTCCAGGATGCAGGGTCACAGTCTTACACGCCTCTCTGCTGTCTCCTTGCAGCTGCTACCCACCCAACGCTCCCAGTACCCCATAGAGACTGTGTCTGCCCCCCGCCCACCTAAATTACAGTATATAAATCAAGAATCAACTCCAGAGGAGTTATTCATAAGAACCTAATTAAAATTAAGATGACTCCTCTTATAGTAGAAAGTAATAGGACAATCAAATGTGGACTATTAAATATCAGATCTCTCTCATCTAAATCTCTGTTAGTGAATGATTTGATAAGTGAACATCACATTGACTTATTGTGTCTTACTGAAACATGGTTACAGCAGCAAGAATATGTCAGCCTAAATGAATCCACTCCACCTAGGCACAGTAACTGTCACATCCCTCAAAACACAGGCCGAGATGGTGGTGTGGCAGCAATCTTTGACTCAAGCCTATTAAGCAACCCTAGACCTAAACATAGTTATAACTCATTTGAAAGTCTCACCCTGAGTCTCTCACACCCAAACTGGAAAACTCAAAAGCCTGTTCTGTTTGTGATTGTATACCGTCTACCTGCTCCTTATTCAGAGTTTTTAAGTGAATTCTCAGACTTTCTGTCTGATTTAGTGCTTAGTACAGATAAAATAATCATAGTAGGCGACTTTAATATTCATGTAGATGCCGACAATGACAGCATCAACAATGCATTCTGTTCATTATTAGACTCAGTTGGCTTCTCTCAAACTAAATAAACCCACTCACTGTTTTAATCACACTCTTGATCTGGTTCTGACATATGGCATCAAAACTGAACACTTAATAGTTTTTCCCCATAACCCTCTTCTGTCTGACCATTTTCTAATAACTTTTGAATTTACATTAATGGATTATACTCTATGTGGGAAACAATTCCACTACAGCAGATGTCTATCTGGCAATGCTGTTACCAAGTTTAAGGAAATAATTCCATCTTTATCTACTTCAGTGCCATTTGCCAACACAGTGGAAGGAGGCCACCTTAACCTTACTCCCACACAAATCGATAATCTTGTTGATAGTACTGCAGCCTTCCTGCGTAATACACTTGATACCATTGCCCCTCTGAAAAAGAAGGTAGTGAAACAGAGGAGGCTAGCCCCGTGGTACAGCTCGCAGCTCCGCTCCCTAAAGCAGGCATCACGAAAAATGGAAAGGAGGTGGCACTCCACTAAGTCAGAAGAGTTTTTCATAGCCTGGAAAGATAGTTTAATAACATATAAGAAAGCCCTTCATAGTGCCAGAACCGCATTTTATTCATCACTGATTGAGGAAAATAAGAACAACCCCAGGTTTCTTTTCAGCACTGTAGCCAGGCTGACAAAGAGCCACAGTGCTGTTGAGCTTAACATTCCCTTAGATCTCAGCAGCAATGACTTCATGAGCTTCTTTACAAATAAAATCACAACTATTAGAGAAAAAAATTGCTCGGACCACTCCCACAGCTCTTGCAGATGTGCCATCTACTACAATGGCTTTAGAAACATCTGTAAGACCTCATTTATACTTAGACTGCTTCTCTCCAATAGATCTCTCTGAGTTGACCTCAACAATTGCTTCATCTAAATCATCAACATGTCTCCTGGACCCCATCCCGAAAAGGCTGCTCAAAGACGTCTTTGCCCTAATCAACACATCCATACTAGATCTGATTAACCTCTCTCTATTAACAAGTTATGTTCCACAGGCTTTTAAACTTGCAGTAATTAAACCTCTACTCAAAAAGCCTACTCTTGACCCAGGTGTCCTAGCTAATTATAGACCAATATCCAATCTCCCATTTATTTCCAAAATCCTTGAAAAAGCTGTAGCAAAGCAGTTATGTGACCACTTGCACAAGAATGATTTGTTTGAGGATTTTCAGTCAGGATTTAGAGTCCATCATAGTACAGAAACCGCATTGGTGAAAGTCACCAATGAAATGTCCACACAAGAAAGGTGTTCCATCAGGGGTTGGTTCGCACAAGTATATAAAGACAAACACACACGCACACACCACATGTCAGGAATCGGCGCGTTATGCTGCCAAAAATGTTGAGGGTGAACTCAATTAAAAGGCCAGACAAGGAAATGTAAAACAAAACCGTCTCTTTAATAAGAGAACTAACGCTAAACAAAACCATACAAGACACGGTGAAACACAAAAATCACAGGTCGGTATAAACAGTCCGAGATCAGAGCCAGCAAACACATACAGCAGAGGAATCCAAATA
This sequence comes from Monopterus albus, assembly GCF_001952655.1. Classification (NCBI taxonomy): domain Eukaryota; kingdom Metazoa; phylum Chordata; class Actinopteri; order Synbranchiformes; family Synbranchidae; genus Monopterus; species Monopterus albus. The sequence goes on from NW_018127982.1 coordinate 471,232, forward strand.
CGTAGTCCAAAGGGAAGTCCGATAATCATACACGGTGACAGTCCGAAGAAAGAGGGCAAGGCAGAACAGAACAGTCAGAGAAACAATCCCGGTCAAAAACACAAAGTACCAAAACCGAAAAGTGCTGGAGAGTCAGAGCTGGCGTCTAGAACAATCTGGCGGGGACTGGTGGGTGAAGGCTGCTTATAATGCGGTGCAAACTATAATGAGCAGGTGAAACTAATGCGGGTGATGAAGAAAGTAAAAAGACCGAAACTGTGGTGAAACAAAACAGGACGTAGCATCAAAATAAAAGCCTGACAGGAAGCAACACAGAACCGAATCATGACACCACACACACACACACACACACACACACACACACACACACACACACACACACACACACACACCACACACACACAC
>NW_018127982.1:472263-473598 GCF_001952655.1 Monopterus albus
ATGATTTAAAATCTGGCTGTTCAGACCAGGTCATAACTCCAGTTGTCTGCGCATGCACCTCTGCCACTAGCTTGCCACTATTACACATTACTAACTTTGTGTCTCCTTTCTCCCGTAGTGTGTCCTCTCTCTCTCTCCCTGTACCTTTCTGCAGGTTGCCCTGGCCCTGGAGCTCTACATCTCTGACGAGCAGTCACCAGCCACATCGACCCGATCAGTGTTTGATTGTTGTGTGTTGTTGCTTTTCTTCTTTTGTCTCTCCTCTATCCATTCACCCAAACCGGTCGAGGCAGAAGGCCGCCCACCAAGAGCCGGGGTCTGTCGGAGGTTTCTTCCGTTAAAGGGAGTTTTTCCTCCCCACTGTCGCCAAGTGCTTGCTCAAGGGGGATTTGTTGGGTTTTCCCTATGTAATAATATTGATAACAGTAAGGTCTAGACCTTACTTTGTAAAGTGTCCTGAGATGACTTTTGTTGTGATTTGGCGCTATACAAATAAAATTTGATTTGATTTGATCTGATTTTAAAGTGCAAGCGAGACTTTCTTGGTGGTTTCAATATGATCGGAGGAAGAAGGGGTGTGTACTTCAGACGTACTCTGCTCCTGAACTCCAGCCTGAAATCTCCAATTTGTTAAGATATAATGTTACAAATGTTATTTTCTTCATATCTCAGTGTTCACTGTGATGAATTAACCAAAGCAAATTCATATTGTAATAAAATGTATGTAAATCAATCAATAAAAAACAGAAAAGCAGGAACGTTACATAAAATAAAAAGAAACATTAACATATGTACTGTACACAATGTGCAGTAAGTGGGGAAAAAACTGCTAGATCATTTAAAATACTGAATCAAAGGTGGATTTGTTGTTTATCCTAGATGCAACAACTCATACAACAAATCATGAACCTACCAACATCTATATTCACAATACCTTCTATTCTAATAAGAGAGTAAACCATCTGTCTGCAGTCAACAGTACAGCGTACGCTCAGTGACTGATAGCATAGCTATCACACATTCAGGCACATCTGTCAAACAGACAGAATATCGATTTCAGGATGTGAACTCAAATCTCAGCTCAAAAAGACTTAATGCAGCACAAACAGAAACGCCACATGTAAACATGCTGGCATAGACGACTGAGTCACAGACTGAGTGTCAGCTGTTTTGTAATTCAAACATCTGTCCTCAGTAATTTCTGAAAAACACCAGATTGTTTCTGTTACACAAGCAAAATAAACAGCCAAGCAATTATGAGAAATGTGAATCTGCACTGGATCTAATTCCATAGTTTTCAAAGCTGCTGTTCCCTTCCCTTTCTTCTTTTTTAAT
>NW_018127982.1:473618-480358 GCF_001952655.1 Monopterus albus
AAAATTTCAACTCCACTTCTTACCTGTAGTCCCAGTCTCACTTTCTTGGTGACAGCTGTCTCAGGGAAGATGGCCTCGACATGGGGCACCAGCTTACTGGTCAGCCGGCCGCCCTCTGGACCAATCAGATCGCTCTCTTGTTGAATGCGGGAGACTACAGCAAAGTAGAGGGGAAAGTCAGTGGAGATGATCCGACGGATTCTCTTCTTCTCCAGCTCCTCTTGACTCTCCAGGTCTATGGATGGTAAGGAGTAAAGAAGAAGAAGAAAAAAGGACAGGGATTAAAACGAGGGAACACAAAGAGATGGTGGCGGTGGGGTTACTGTACTAATACAAGATTAGTTCAGACTTCCAGTCTTTACACAAGAGAGAGTGCGCTTTTGTGATGTTACTAAGACAACTTTCCTCTCTCACACTGACCTTCATCCATGCCATTCAGAATAGTTTCCAACACTTCGTCGCCATAGCGATTGCGATGCTCTTTCCAAACCGAGCCATTTTCACTGCGGAGGATCACAAGCTCTCGGTCTCCTCGGCCCAGTGAGGCAAAGTGGGGAATTTCCACTATTACTGGCCTGTGAAAGAAACAACAACCTGCTTGTACCTCTATATAGCCCACAGAGCATCATTATTTAGTTAAGAAAATACATCAATTACAAAACTAGATTTGTGCTATGAAAAATATATTTTGTATCCTTGTTAAAACATAACATCCAGTTTCTTGTATTACTTTTTGTGCTTACAAAATAACTGACAGTATCTTGCACCAGTGTCCACTAGATGGCATCATAATCATTCACCCTAGATAATGTACAGTATTTTCATTATCTTGCACAAATCCAATTAAAGTAATTCTTACAGCTTTCCTTCATTCACTATACATTGAAACAACAGGTATATTTTTCATATATAAAAATGTATAACAATTCATTTTAATGGCCTAATAGTCTTTAAGCTGTACACAAAACTACTGTACACTTCTTTACCATACTTGATGTGTTATTATCACATGCAAATCAACTATAAAGTTGACTCACCCAAGGAACTGCATGCTGGATGGCCCTAGGGAGATAATACGGCTAGCAAGCCCCTCCCCTTCTACCAGCGGAGGAGGCGTGGTCAGTTTCTGGGGTTTGACCAGGCGGCAGGTAATGCGTGTAGGTGCAGCGCAAGTTCGAGGAGGAATGATGACCCGCAGGCCGTGGTGTCTGCTGCCTCGCATGGAGCCTCCTCGAGCGTCCACCATGAAACTCACCAGGAAGCTGAGAGCCACACAGTGATACAGTGATTTAATGATAAGGTTCAGCTGGTCACTTTAGAGTTTTAACTCTATGTTATTATGATCGAGTTGCATTTAGCATTAAATAACAAGGGGCAGGGGCATAAAATTTAACAGCCAATATTGGACTTTTCCTGAGGGAATTCTTCCCTCTGAATTAGACAAAATTTGTGGTTTATTTAGAAGCATTCTGAACGGATCCAGTCTCTGTCTGTTTATGCTTTAGGCAGAGTCATTCATTAAGGAGACACAGATTCATTATGAGGGTGCCTTTTTCATTTTATTGTCAATATGGACATGCCTTCTGGAGCTGCCACTATGTGTAGCAAGAATGGCATGAAAAGACCTAAAAGTAGTTCCACACTGTTTGATAAGGCACTAGACAGGCAGCCTCCTACTGTACGTGTGTGTGTGTCTGTGTGTGTAGCAGGTTGACTCTTCTGAGTTGCCCTCCCCCCAATGGCCTCACTTTATAGTCTGTTTTTCAAATGCTGACTCATTGTGCAGTGCATAAACTGTGAGTAATCAAAAATTATTAATGAACAATATGCTGCATTAACATTACGGAGTTGTGTAAGAAAAACATTAATTAGATGCATTTCATGTATGAACAGTATGAACAAAGAGTAAACATGAGAGCAGTCAAAACAGTTAATCATCCTTGACATGTATCATTTATGTATCATCCCTTTTACAGTGCTCATTTTAATTTTAAAAAACACATCTTCTTTTTACAGTTAGCAGTATTAGCAGAAGTGAGGTTTGTGGGTAGAGTGTCTGCGGATCGGTCTTGTTTACTGATGTTTTGATGACCACATCAATCATGACAAGCGATCATAAAAGATGAAAAATGATTGTAGCATTAACTCTGCAGCCACAGATGCTACTTGTGGAGCTCTGAGTACAGTACGCCTTACCGGCTTGGAGATTTCTGTTTTCTTACTACCTCGTGAACTGTTGTCATACTAACGTGGTCATTTTTATATGATCAAAACAAGACTTGACAATATTTCTGAATGCCAAAATGACACACAGTCTTTGACTGATTTTCACATATTTCCCCCTTCATTCCATCTCCAGTGTCCTTTTATGCATTTTGTAATTTTAAACTGTTGAAATACTGGCACTCTCACTGAGTCTGCAAAAATTCCTTCTTTATAATAACCAGCATCAATGAATAACATACAATAATTTAAGTTTTATTAGCTGACCCCGTGTGAATAGGGCTGGCCACAGGGCTGACATTGTCAGACGTCTCTGTAGCTGGACTGCTTGGGATAAGAGAGTCTTCATCATACTCCTTTGGAAGGGGAACAGGGGTGTGCTGAGGTCAGAGAAAAAAGACAGGCAGTGAAAACCTGAGAGGCTGAAAAGATTAGAACAGAGAAAAGCAGAAGGGAATGAGAGCAAAACGGAGAAAGAAAACAAGGTGATAAAAGAATGAGAGCGAAACGGAGAAAGAAAACAAGGTGATAAAAATAGAGCACAATGACTGAGAGAAAATGAGGCAACAGGAAAGGAGTGAACAATGAGACAGAATTCTGTACTGTAGGTGTCTGACTGTCCCAATTGAATGTCTGCTGTAGAATAAAGTCACACATGCTTACAAAATGTAATGGAAGCACTTAATGTCATGAGTTAAGCCTACCTGATCCAGGAGAACCGTCTCTGGGGACACACACGGGATCCTGGGTATAGCGGGAGAATACGGCCTGTGGGAGAGGAAGATTGAGTAGTGCAGTACAATCCTATTTTACAGAGCAAGGAGTTTTGCAAGAGTACAAGTAGCAGCCACATGCAGATGCCCCGCAATGACCCAAACACACAATGACTTACGTGGTACCCATGCCACCCTCAAAGTCTCGTAGTGTTTTCTTAGGGGAGAGAAAGTCATCATCCTGGTCCTTGAAGTCATCAAGTTTCAAGTAGCGTGCTCCATCCATCCCAAGCAACTCGTCTCCTGGGGGGAAAATACAGAGGTCAGCAAGGCAGAAGAGGAAGAAAGAGGAAAACAGCAAAGCTTGGCAAAGAACAGGTTGCAAAGAGCACAAAGAATTAAGAGAGAAGAGGATGAGACCAGGGGAACACAGGGCAAAACAATGCTGATCTCAACTCTCAGGTTCTTTCACTCAGTCTTAAACTGAGTCAAGTAAAGTAATTGACCAATGGAAGTCACTTTCCACCGATGCCTTTTGACTTGTTTCAATATTTTTTCTCAGTGGCAGTATAATGAACTGAGGTTGACCCCTCCACCTGAATAAAAATCATGCCACTTGAGTAAAATCTCCACAATGGAAGTAGTAATTGTTCTACCGCTATCCTTCTCATCTCTTCGCCTTCATGGAACCACAAAAAAAAAATGGCCACAAAGCTTTTAGTCCAAGCAATGGAGTCAAACCAACAACAACCATAACCAATGGAAACCAAAGGAATGAAAGAAGAGGATTTGTAAGACGGTGACTATTAACACAGTTTAGGACACTGCATGGACAGCAAACTGCAAGGCACCTGGTGACAGCTTTTTTTTAGTGAGCATGCCCATTACAGATGAAATCACATGTGGTGATGGTTGTTTCTGTGTAGGAGGAAATAGCTCAATTATTAAGGAGGAATGATATTGAAATAATAATCACAACAACTACTTCACAAAACAGCCTTTACAGACGATAAAACGCTCATTAGTACAAGCTGTACATGTAAACAAAAATGTTAAAGAAGAAAAAAGCAATAAAACAAATACATCAAGAACTAAACAAATTAAAAGATGAAACTTGCAGGTGAAAATGCTCTCAAAATCAGTTTTGAAATTACATTGATTTGAGTACATTCTGAATTTCTGCAGAAACAGCAACTGTATATGCAAGAGAGAGTCGGGGGGCAGCATGTGTGGAATCAGCTTATTGATCAGTTAGGCTGTAAAAAGCGTAAGTAACAGCAATGCTGAATTGGAAGGGAGCCTGCTATCTTTTAAAATGCAGAAATACTGTCAATAATGAGTCCAAGAACAAATGTGCATTGATTGCTGGTAGAAGGAAATGTTGTGACTACATGCGGATGAAAGACACACTTTTTTAAAATAAATCTCTAAGCAGATAGGATAAGATAAAGCCAGAGAAAAGCAAACAGAGTTGGAGTTAAGTAGAAATTGATTATATAGACAATTAGAGACACACAAAGAAAACGTGAAACTGCAATTGCAATGAAGGAACATGTTAAATAGCCACTGGACCGGGCAAGGCAGAGATACAGACACAATCCTACCTAACGTAAGCTGGGCAACCCCTACAAAACAAATGAAAAAGGGTGTTATAAACAGTCATATGCATATATAAATGTATGGTGTTACTTTGATGTGTCAGTGTACCTCCTATTCAGTGTTCTTCTACCAAAATAGAGCATCAGCGCTGAAAATGAATTTTCAAAGCTGCATCAAAGCTGTTCAGTTGATGTATTTCAAATAATCGAATTGGATAGATACCTTCATCCTCGGAAACATCCAAAATCTCATCTACTGTCTCAGGAAAACTCATCCGATGCTTCTCTGTAGTGATCTGTGCAGAGGAGGAGGTTGCGGGAAAGAGGTACGGCAGAGATAGAGGAAGTAGTGGAACGGAGAAGAAAGAGAGAACAAGGAAAACATTGAGTTACTTTGCAAAGTGCATGAGGGAGTTGAGCCTCATCAAGACAAGACTGTTTTGATTAACATATGAGTCGTGCTGTGTAAGGGCTACTTCTCTGCATATCGGAGTAACCATGTGAACCATGCGTGATGTATTACTCACCACGGAGACAGACTCCTCGGTAACCAGCTTCAGCACATCAATGACAGAGATGTAACCCAGCCGCTTAGCAATGCCCAGGGGAGAGGTCCCATTCTGTACAGAGAAAGATAAGAAACACCGCACCAAAGTAACTGCAAAAATATATATGTAGTATATTATTATGGACATTGTCATAAATTACTAGATAAGTACATTGAAAATGTGAATTGAATATTTTCTTATTTTTATGAAGTTATGTCACTGATGCCATTTGAATCATGTCAGGTGTGTTACAAATGGCCAAAATGTACAGTTTGTCACGTAATCTATCAGATGTGTGTATTTTTCCCCACAGATACCAGTGTGCTGATCAGAGGCAATGCCCGGTGTTGAGAGGAAGATTATAACAGGATAAAGCATTCCCCAGTCTCTCACCATAGTAATCTCATTGGGCTGGGCTCCGTGTTTTAACAAGAGGGTGACAATATCTGTATGCCCCTGCTGAGCTGCCTGGTGCAGAGGGGTGTAGCCCATCTGCAAAAGTGAGAGAGGATGGTCAGACAAAGCAAAAACACAGAGAAAGTACCTAATGCTAATACCAGTGCTGTGCCAGCTAGTCTGCTCATACTCAGGGTGGTTAAACAGTTTTTTTGATAAACCACCTTAGTACTAACACCACGCCTCAAACAAAAACACACAACTAGTCACCAGGCCCATAGGCATAGTCGAAAATAGTCATATACTGAATACAGTACAAGTAAGATAGATCGGATACCCTCGTCTTGCTGTTCACATGAACCTGCTGCTGCAGAAGGAACTTCACAATCTTGATGTTGCCATAGTGACAGGCCACATGAAGGGGGGTGTAGCCCATCTGAGATGAGGCGAGACAGACATCTGGCTGTTGCTCAGTGGCTTCAAGAACAGGCAGCTTGCATCTTGTGTAAACATGAGTAAACTCCGCATGCACAGATGTAGGGCTGCTGTTGTTGTCTTAAAGATATGTGATAAATTTCACATAAAGTTTGAATGTATTAGACATAGACTAGCTGATGTGACAAAGCCACATGTAGCAAATTAAATTAACCCATTCAAGCTAATAATACTTATTTAACCATTCTGTGTATCAATAGAGGGGTGGCGTCTTACTCGTGAAGCAGCGTAAACAGAAGCTCCCTGTTTGACCAATGTGTCAGCAATACCCACATGACCCTCCTGAGCTACAAGATGTAGAGGGGTCAGTCCATTCTGAAAGACAGAAATAAATGACGAGTGAAATGAGCATATATATATATAGATATATCCACTTTGTTGAATATCTACAAAGTAGAGATGAAAAGCTAGGTCAAACTTCGATAATAATATACCTTATTTCCCAGATTTACGTTGGCATGTTTGGAGATGAGCAGAGCCACCATGTCGGGCCGTCCCTCCTGTGAAGCCAGGTGTAGGGGCGTGATGCCTTGGAGGGACTCTGCATTAGGTGATGCCCCGTTCTGCAGCAGGCAACTGGCCACTTCAATCTGGTTCTGCTTGGCCGCTATGTGCAGGGGAGTGTAGCCATTCTGTAAGAGAGCGACAAGGACGTACAGTCACAGACAAGAGTGGGCCTCACTTTTCTTAGATTAAAACTCAAATGTACTGAACCGATGAGTGTGAACGAGTGTTCCAGAGGACAAAGACTATCATCAAAGTTACTG
>NW_018127982.1:480397-513033 GCF_001952655.1 Monopterus albus
ACTGTATGTTTAAGTATCACACACTCATTTGACCTGTTCTCATTTGACTGTTTAAGTGATGGGTCGACACGCTCTGTTGGCCTGCCCGTGTGAGCATGTGCACACACGTATGTGAGCGTCTTACTCGAGCAGTGCTGTGTGCAGATCCTCCCTTGCTGACCAGGAGTTTAACAACATCCAGGTTGTTGTGATGGACAGCCACATGAAGGGGTGTCAGACCGTTCTGTTAAACACACATACATGCACATGTACACAAATATAAACCCACAGACGCACACACATACACAAAAATACACAGAAACACACATATATATGAACCACATAGCTCAGTTAGCTGATATCTGTGACGTGAAGCTTTAAGGATGATTTGCTCTTCACGGTTTTGTTTTGTTGCTTGCATGCTCTTTACAGACCTGAATTATAGGGAGCACAGATTGTCTCACCTTCCCGGCTGCATTGGGGTTGGCTCCTCGCTCCAGTAGGAGTTCTGCCACATCTACTTTTCCATATTTAGAGGCCACATGGAGAGGAGTGAAGCCTTTCTGCTCAAAAGAAAAAAACAAGGTGTTTATCATATTATAGGGTATGAGTGCCTGTACTAATATATAACAGCAGTAAAACTTAATGACAAAGATACAGAATAAGAATAAAGATAAGGAGGAACAACGCGTAAAACAATAAAGCCTTAAACACGTGGCGTTAACGTAACACTGACACAGTGGGAAGCTTCCAAACATAAAGAAGGTCCCCTATTAGCCATTACAAGTCTTTGCTAGACGTAGACCAGTTAAGACTTAAAAACTGTGGCACTAACTGAGCACTCCCTCTTTTGCTGTGGTTTCTACTCTACCTTTGTCATCTTGATTTGCTGTGCACCAGCATCCAGCAGGATTCGAACGGTTTGGACATGCCCTTCACGTCCAGCGATGTGTAAGGGTGTGTGGCCTGCAGTTGTAGCTGAGTCAGGATTGGCCTTGTGCTCAAGGAGCAACTTGACAAGCTCTTTGTGGCCCATGCGGGCTGCACAGTGTAGGGGTGTCTGGTCGTCCTGGGCACAGACAACAAGCAGAAGGAGGACAATGTATGTTTTAAACAGGAAAACTGGTATTATTATGCAGTGGGTGATGAAATAACACTATTTGCCAGCCACTGATGCTTATTATGTACTTCATGCCCGCATGTAAAGCAGCGGAAACTTTCTTAGGCAGATACAAACATGCAGTAGAAAAACACATTGTGCTTAGGAATATGATGACTGACACAACTCATACCTTAGCCCTGGCGTCTACTTGTGCTGTATTCTGCAGCAGGAACTGAGCAACTTCACAATGTCCTGCTCTGGAGGCCATGTGGAGCGGAGTCTCCACTTTCTGGTGTAGATAAACACACACTCGTGTGCACTTATGCCACTTGTATATGTGAGTGTATTTTTGTACAGTATACAGATGCTTTTTTAAACACTGAGAGGTTCAATTTGCTATTATACCGGAATATCCCAAGTCATGGAGGTAAATCACTGATCATCATCAGTTATTTTAATAATGATTTATTATCAGTATTAGAACTTTTTGAACAAGTTAAAATATTCTTACCACATTGGAAGCATTAGGTGAAGCCCCTCTCTGGAGCAGGTTCTTCACTATGTTCAGATGGCCCATGAATGCTGCTACATGAAGAGGAGTAAGACCAGACTAAACACGCAAAGACAGACAGAAAACAGATCACCAGGGCTTAATATCAAGAGAGGTCAAGTGATATTCTAGATCATTAGCCAAATGTGACTGCGCTAATGTCAGTGTAGCAAGTAGTAAAACTTTAAGACAGATGACACTGATAGGATATGAGCTTTTAAAAATGTAGTGGTTCCCTTGTCATTTCAAAACCATAACCTATGTATGTCCTATCCTGACATTGCTTGAGCTTAACATACATGTACAGTAGAAGGCTGTGATTAATGCTTGTTACAAAAAACAAAGAACAAGAATGCCACTTGGATGAAAACATTTTAAACAAGAAGATTGGATGTTTGTTAATTTTCAGACGATTAATTTTCATCTCACCTCTGTGACAGCTTCTAAGGAAGCAGAGTGCTTAAGCAGCAGGTCCATAGACCGCATGTGGTTCTTCTTGCAAGCAATATGGAGAGGTGTGAAGCCATTCTACAAACACAGAGGGCATAATTCACAACTAGACTACATATGTGTACAAGCCAGACACCTTTTGAGCTAAAGAGTGTTCAAGAAAGGTTGTAAGTTTTCTGTTTTATACAAAATACTGTCACTGCATTCTGATTGTTTAAATTCAGGCTTTTATTGTTTTTACAGTGGCCTATTCATTTCACTATTTGAATTATTTCACTAGACAGACTGATAATCCCGTAAATATGTGAGCCCTGGGTTATATTCACCAGAGCACGTGCATTGGCCTTGGCCCCCTTGTCCAGCAAGACTTTGGCCATGCGATGGTGACCACAGTGGGCCGCTACATGAAGAGGGGTTAAATGGTCCAGCGTAATATCATCAATCTCCGCGTTGTACTGTAGTAGCTGCCTGACGCAGTCCATGTGATCCCCCTGAGCTGCCATGTGAATGGGGGACAGACCATTCTGTAGGACAAGAAGAACGATGCACCAACAGAGGACAGAAATTAAGATGGAGAAAAAAATGTAAAAAGAGAATGTGAAGATGAGATGAAGATAGATGATGCCAAAATCATCCTGTGCATGTACCATTCTGCACACAGTCAATAGGATTCAGTTATTGATGTTCAGGAAAGAAGACTCCTTAGAAGGGATATAATCACTGCACTAAGATAAAATTACTTTCAGATAAGGCAAGGTATCTTGTTGCAATAAATATCTGCTAAGTATGCACATTTATGGTGACGGATGAGGCTCAGATCTAAAATGCTCAGTAACCAGATCAATGTTGTATACATTTTTAGCAAGCCTTGGGAACAGCATCGGTTACATTACATTCTTTCAGTAGTTAGATTATATCAAAAACTTGAGAGTCAATGCTTAACAGGAGATCATGATGATCAGTGCTGATTTTGGAACTGTGGAACTTTAATATTATTCAATTCACCACCTTAGTTTTGGCCTGGATGGGAGAACCGTGTTCCAGCAGGATCTCAATAATTCGAACATGACCATTCCTAGCTGCACAGTGGAGAGGAGTCAGTTCATCCTGCAAAATGATGAGTTATAAAAAAGAGAAGACTGAATAAAGTACCTGAAGAGTTGCTACACAACATGAGAGACTGAGCACATCAGCAGGCAGGACAGCAGAAGGGGGGGAAACAGATATTGGAATGACATTGAACAAACTGCCATACACTACAGTACCTTAGTTTTGGCATCAATCTGTGCCCCTCTGTCCAGCAGTAGTCTGACCATCATCACGTTACCCCTCCTGGAAGCTATATGAAGGGGCGTGATGCCATTCTAGAAAAGCAGGAGTCAGAAATTATTCAGTTGTAACATCCATCACCATTTGTTTCAGGTTTTCAGATTCCTTAAAAATGTCACAAGACAAAAAGTGTAATGAAAGCTGCTTCATTAAAAACTAAAAGTATAGGGAAATATTACTATTAATACTTCTGTACTCTCCTTCATATTATTGTTCTCTCCACACACAATATTTGGACCACATTCATTCCTTTGGGTTGCCATTTTTGATCTTGCAACAAAGATAAACTGACCTTGGGGGTAAAGTTTACATTGGCTCCTCTGTTCAGCAGCAGCTGGGCTACACTCATGTTCTCATAGTGGGCTGCAATATGGAGAGGTGTGAAGCCAGTCTACAGAGAAAGACACACAGTTGGAGAGTAGGAGAATAAGAGCAGAAAAACAGATAATTACAATCTATTTATAATACTATTAAAAACAAGGTTACAAAGTGCACAAGGGAGACTAAAAACAGCTGGAGACAGAAGCACAGAACAATCAGACAAAAGCCCAAACATTTTCCTGGTAGTCTATTACACACAATCTCAGTGAGCGTATACCTTGCTGAGTACATCAGGGTTGGGGTCATTCTGCAGGAGAACAGCAGCAGTCCGTGTATCGTCGTTTCGTGCGGCGATGTGCAGTGCGGGGAGGCGGACCTTGCCCTTGGTGCCATAGTTAATGAGCAGTGCCACAACATTTTCATGGCCCTGCTGGAGGGCTACTGCCAGGGGAGTGAAGCCATCCTGGGGAGGGAGAAAGACATTCAGAGAAAATTTGGAAGAGGTAAATTAGAACATTTGGGGGTTAAAAGGAGGGAAGAGCAGGCAGGTAAAAGGAGAAAGTGACTTTGAGACCATACAATGACAGATGCCATATCAAATTGCCTAATTACTCTTTTTCCTGGCATGAAAAATGACTAACATGCGCTTTTATTTAAAAGAAGAATGCATTATTACTGTAAACATTGTCAAACAAAATGGAAAAAATATGTTTGAAACATAAACAAAAGGCACACAAATTTAGAAATGGGCTTCATGCAGCTCAGAAAAATGTTAGTCCAAAATTATAGCTGTCTCAATAATTTGACTGTTTCAGATAAACAGGATGTTAGGGCTCAGTAATAGACAAAATGACTTGACAAAGAAGTAGCTTGAACGGACACATACCTCGGTCGGGAGACTCTGATTGGCACCGTTCTCAAGTAGGAACTTGACCACCTCTAAGTGGTTCTCCTGCGCTGCCATGTAGAGAGGACTAAACCCTTTCTGTCAGGACACAAATACAGTGCAGTTACATACACAAAAACAGTAATATAGGCCTCAATTCCTGTTACAAGACCCACACATCAATGTATTATGAGACTCAGCTGACCAGTGAAATAAATAAATAGATAGATAGATAGATAGATAGACAGACAGGTGTTTATCTCTAGGACATACATGCTTTCTGTACACATACGTACTCATCCTAACAGATACTGTAATTAAATACATGGAAAACCAACAACACGTCAGCAACTGTGTCATGTAAGTACAGAAATACACAAATACATGCACACACACAGACTAGGCACAGTTGCTCATGAATCATTCTCTTGCTCACATCCCGTGGTGACTCACATGTGACTGGGCATTAATGTTGGCACCATAGTTGACAAGCTCAGCCACCACTTTCTCCTGCCCTGCCAGTGCTGCGATATGGAGACCAGTGTTCCCTTTCTGGGAGTCACACACACACACACACACACACACACACACACACACACACACACACAAAAAAAAACAGAAAAAAAAAAAATTAGAGTGAATGAGAGGAAAATAAGTGTAACCTACATCGACTGTAGTGTTTTGTATTCCCCCAAAGTATAAAATAATAAATATGATGATGGTAATGAAGGCACAGTTTTGCTAATAATTGCTTTTTGGGCGTTTATCTCATTCAGTTCCCAGCAGAAGCAAAACATACTGTCGCAGCATTATAATCACGACAACAAAACTAATACAAGTATTGTTAATATGTCTGAAAATACAGATGTAAAAAAAAGCTGCAAGCCAGGTACCCACTGGCTTTACATTGCATGTATGTGCATATGCATATTGGAATTTGTAAATTATACATATTTTGTACATTAAACGTTTTGTAGGAAAACTGGATAATTGCTTTAACTTGTTCATCAAACCTTTTCAGAAACAATATGATATACACAGAGTAGTTCCTGTGGTGAGAAAAGAAATTAAACTGAAGTATGTGTCACTATGCAGCTTTGCTAAAAATTCAGATCATCCAGTTCAGGTGGCATTAACATGAACTCAGATGTTGGTCAGTTCAGATACAGTTAGCTAAAGCTAGTACATCTTTTCACAGGTATGACTTTTAGCTGGCGAGATGCTCATCAGTTATCTGTTTACGTTTTGTGTGGTTGCTATTCCTACTACTGGTTTACTAGTTTAGCTCAAGATTGCTACTGCTACAGTGGTTTGTGTAGCTGCAATTCAACTGAATTAGCTTAACTGAGGCCAAGAGGAGTGTTTGGAAGGTGTGAGAGTTTAAGTAGTTTATTCATTTCAGTTCAGTATGAAAGACATACAAGGATGCATAAAGAGCGAACAAGGTACCTTGGTGGTTGCTTCCAGCTCAATGCCTGCGTGTAGTAGCTCCAGGACCATTTTGACATGACCTTCTTTAGAGGCAAGGTGTAACCCATTAAGACCATTCTTAGGGTGAAAACAGAGAGATTTAGAATTAGAAGAAACACAGGAAACAAGTTACTGACAAATCCTATTAAAATATTAATAACATATAGTAATCAACCATTTAACTTTTCATTAAACAGAGGATTACAAGTACTTAAAGGTTAAGTAACGGTTTAATAATCCTGTTATTATAATCACAGCGCACATTAAGTGAAAAGAGATACCACATCTCTAAGGGCACCTTAATGAGTTTTTATCTTCCAAAATCAATAAATGAAATAAATCTGTGCACAACTGGTCTCACAAAATTTTTGTAGATTCATGCAAAAATCATCTTTGGCCATCTATGTTCTTCTCTCATCCATGATCTTTGTGGGTTTGGCCACAACAATTAATATAAAAGTATCTCACAACCTTTCAGAATTGTCAGAATTTGCTCTGTCTGAGCAAATATAATGTTGCTGAACACCATCAAATTCCCAAGTATGCAATGCATTTTTTTAAATGTATCCAGAATGGAAATCTAAAAGGAATGAGAAAAGGAAACACGCTGTATCGTTAGGTCTCATGCTCCTGTGAGCAGTGCAACAGATGCTCATTTTCTCCAGCTGTGCAGAACATCACTTGTCTAGTTACTGGATCGTCCAAAATAACTTCTAAACCCTCAGCAGCAGCAGAACACAGTTCTGACAAAGTGAACCCCCTGATGAGAGGAGAGCGAGCAGTGCTAGGCAGGCAACTGCTTTATCTCAGCGGTGGACCTGTCTGATTGTCACTCTGTCTGTACGTCTCTCTGGGTGGCTACATGTTGTATTAGTGAAGAAACCTGCCTGCTGTAACCAATCTGACCACCAGGAGTCTCAGTGATCCACCCTGATCTCAGGCTTCCTTTTATACTGCAGTGTCACTCAGTTCAAATGGGTAACAGCCTCTCTGTGAGCATGCACAGCGCAATGGGAAACACACTGTGCATCAGTGACAGTTACACACACTGTCAAATGTAAAGTGTGAAAGTCTACATACACACTTGGTTCTGAAAAAGGCAGATTGTACAGAAAGATTCTGTTTTTAACACAAAAATGACACATTCAATGCCCAATAAAACCCCCGTGTACAAACACCTACAATTGTGAATTATATGCATATACACAGTCACACAGACAATAGTATAACAATGGTAGATAGTTAGATCCTTGATAAATAAAGGTTAAAAGAGAGGGAGAGAGAGAGGTTAAAAGAGAAAGAGCACCAACAGGAGTCAGCAGGGTTTTAGCTATAGCAAGGGCAGGTTATTGTGGCAGAATCACATAAATCACATATAAAAATACCATCTGCCCTTCCCTCAGTCCCTAGTACAAAAAAAAAAAACATTAATATAATGGAAAAAAAAGAGAAGCAAGAAAGAGGGGAATGTATAATATTAGAAAATCTTATATAGGGCTTTTAGAAATACAAGTCATCACATGGCTGTGCAAATGAAATGCTTTCATTGTAGATCATATCAATAGTAATTATTTAGTTGGTTACAATTTCAATACACAAATGTGAATGACTCACATAAAAAAAAAAATTATATTTCTTTCATGTCAGCAGTCATATATCTTCCCTGCCTCATCTTTTGCTTCTGTGTGTGTTGCTTGCATCAGTCATATGACACATACTGAGAGAGTTGGGCATTCATTCTTAATTCCAGACTTGCATCACACTGGCAGTGCTACAGTATGTCTGTGTATAAAAGTATTTGGCCATTCAGTCACCAAATATCAGTCCTAATCCAGAGCCATTCTCCGAACAACAACCTGCTGATGACCTACTGTACATATTCACACTCACTTCATGTCTCACACCCATGGCGCAACAAGATGTAAACGAGCAGACAGTAGGGCTGAAGATTGAGCGAACTTTAATCAAATATACTTAATTATTGATGTGCACCACTTTACACAAAGATAGAAAATCAGGAGGTCTAGGAGTCTGGTAAATTTTTAATTTTCTTTTTGGTCTTCTATTTTACATCACTTGCTGATACTGCAGCCTGACATTCCAATGAGAAAACCATGGCATTACTGTATGTGGTGTATTCAAGACTAAGGGCAACCTTTGTACAGTTTGCACTTTCTCAGTGGAATAAAACAGAGTTCATACTGTAAGTACCATTTTCCATTCAATCTGTTTCACAATCATGACCCTCTTACCAAGGGAACACCTTCCACTTTCCCACAGTGTGGTGAGAAACAGGTTCATACTTGCGAAGACACTTTCGCAAGAATCAAAAGTATTTTTTTATATTATTCATTCAGTGCTTCAGTTCCCTTGGCAGGTTGAAATAGCCAGTCAAAGAATGTATAACAAAATCAATCAATTGCAGAGGGTGGTAGTAAGGTGGTAGTAAAGATATACTGTATGGACACTTTGCAAAAGACGTTTTATAATAAGTAGAATCAGAAATAGCATCATTATTTGGCTCACTCCAAATATATTCACAGTACATATTCTACCTCTATCAGTGGATGTGTTGATAACAATGATGATGGTTAGATTTTTTAAATTGTTATCAGGATTATTTGACATTTTAAACATGATTTAGATTTAGCTAATTATGGTCTCAATACAAGGTGTGTCACACTGGTCTAACAACACATACCTGTAGTCTCTCTGTGCATGTTATCCCAAAAACAGTGGTGCCTCATGGTGTTTGGGTTCAGAACTAATGGTAGCCCAAAGGTGCAAAACTTTATACTTCTTTCAATGCTCTGCACCCCTGGACCTCAACTCACACCCTCCCCCACTGAATAAATGAACTGGAAGGTGGTTTCAAGGAAAAGAGCATAAGATGAAGTTTAATGAATTTCCACACTTCTGTAGGTGAAGTGGAAATTTCTGCATTAACAACTCAAGCACATAGTTCTTATTGCCCTAGTGTGCTCTTATGAAGCGCACAAGTTCAGTAATACTCTTTCATTTTTCACCATATACTAAATTTCTATTTCAAATAGTAAGTTTTCACTTTGTTCAAAATGGATTCCAACTCCTCCAGACAATGTGCACAAACCTGTTGCATCCAGCCACTGGCCCACAGAGATCCGAATAGGAAAAATAAAAATAAAGAAATTCAGGAAAACAAAAATGTAATTTTGGATTTAGTGTGGTTCTTAGCGCAGGTGCTGCTATTTCTTAGTACTGCCAATACAAACTAAGTGTTATAATTGATTCTGACATATTGTAAGTCACAATTTCATTTGCTGTTTTGCTAATTAAAATCTGTGGGTGACATCTTTTTTTAATTTCCACTAACACAAACACATGCACAAAGAAACAATCACTGTCTATCTTACTTGATTAGCTATGTTGATGTCGATTCCATTCTTGATGTGATCCAGAGCCTTGTCCAGGTTCCCTGAACGAGCTGCTCGTAGAAAGCTGGTGGCTGTGTCCTGCAGTGAAAGAAGAGGAGGACTGTTGAAAAGAGGAAGAGCTGAGAAGAGGAGAGCATTTACAGTAGGTAGATACAATACAGAAAGCATATTCTTACATATACTGCACACTCAAATTGCTCATCATGAACTGTTCCTCCAATATTCTCCACAAGCCCCCAATACCAGGATGTAGTTGCACTAATGGCCCCAGTCAGATCACATATACATCCATTATAAAGAGAGAACAACCACTTTAAGGCAAGACAATATGTCAGATGTGATACTACATTCATCGGTTCTCCTGACCTCTGTGAGAGGATAAAAATAGCAGATGGCTTCCAGTTCAGTTTTGTGAGGTTGCATGCATTCATAACTGAGCACACTTCACCACAAGCTCCTCTGTCTGCCTCTCTGATCTCACAGGAAAGCTCCTATGGTTTGTGCTTCTGTGTGTGTTTGTACACCCACCTCTGGTACCATTTATCATCCAAGAGTGGAATTCAGCTGACCTGCACAATGAGATGTTTGCAGTGCCCTGAAGAGGAAATACTGTATTCTGTACCCTCTCAGTGTCAGTATCTGTTACCCTGTCACTGTTTGAACTGTGAAGTTATACTGAATTGATAAAAGCTGCTTTTTCCTCAGTGTCTCTGTCACATTATACAGAGTTCCTTATGAATATTCTATAATTTGAAAACTGACATCTGAAAAGAAATATTCCTCTGTACTAATTGTTAAGGTTTGCTTACATTTGCCCTTACATGGTGGTGTCATCTTTGTTGATCTTCTAATAAAAACACTTATCTCTCACAGTCCTCACATTGTAGCATTTGAAGCTGATGTGACGTTGTAGCTGTGGAATGTTCAGCTGTGTGTATTTATGTTGTGACTTGTGCAACCTAAGTGAAGCATATAGCCTGTTTCTACAGCCTAAAGCTGTAGAAAAACACTAACACCTAACCAGTTTCAGATTTCACATTTAACTCCTTTTGTTGTTTTATTTCCATGCTATGGTGTGTTCATGGCATGTGCTGCATTACTCCACCTCCATCCCTCGTCCTCTCCCCTGTGACTTCACCACTGCTGCTTCATGAACCAGTTTTCTATGAGCATTTATCATCTGCGTGTGTTGCAACAGGTCTATGCTAATGAGAGCTATACATGCTGCGTGTGTGAATGTGTGTGTGTGTGTGTGTAGCTACTGTACGTTTCTGTATATTATGCAAGGGTTTAATACTGTCTGGGGATTCGGACAGGAATTCGTTGCCCTTCTTGCTCACTACCACTGTCCCATCCTTCCTTTCAGTCTTCATTATCACACAAATTAGAGCTGCACATCTGATCCTGGAAGTTAATTTCTATTATATTTCTAATCACTGGGTTAGTTACACCAAATAATAATATTACTGAAACCCTTCTCTATGTATCACTCAGTACTGTGCACATGCTTTCTGCTTCTAACCTGCCTGTATTTAAATATGATTTTCCTTGTCCTGCTGCCTCTCTCATTCTTGCCATTTCTCTTCTTACGCTGGCTCACACAGTCTATGTTATTTTACACACACATTTTTACCATCAGTGTCCATCAGTAACATCTTTTCAGATGTTATGCCTGTGTTTTGGACAAAACAAGTGCTCTAATGTGTATATGAGGTTGTTAGATGTTAAAATACTGTATGCGGAAACCCAATTATGGACTTGCATGTCACACTGCCATGTAGTCAAATGCTTCAGGTGGCTGTAAATAAGAATTTTACATTGTCCAAAGATTCAGCCAGCAAACTGCTGTGCACAGGTTTTCAGATGTTCAATTTTATCCTGCCATAACTGAAAAGTGGTGACCTCAGAAAAACTGTCCTGAAGTGCCGTTTATGCTGAGCCTTACACTTTATATTAGCATTAAAACTGAAGGGCTAAACTGTATTTTTTCAAGACTGAGAAAGTAAGTGTTGTGTAAATGTAATGCTTGTCTTCCAGTTTTTAAATGATATTGCCAAGTTCACGGAGATGAAATTCTGAAGATATTGGTCATCCAGGAGCAGTCTTTTACAGTGTGTGAACCTAAAAAGTGATTACCTCTTTTTTTTGTGATCCTCCAAATGGGAAAATGGTCTTAAACAGAAAATAACAAAGGTAAGTCTGCAGTTTGTGACAAAAGTCAGACACAAGTTTGAATCTATGCCATGATTAGATACTAAAACACTCACATGAGTAAAATGGAAACACACACACACACACACATACAGTATATAGCTTTAGTAAACATACTAGGAGGTAATCACAAAAAGCAAAATTTAAATGCTAATGGTCTGAATTACAGTCGTACAATAGCATAAATGAACATGTCTGTTATGGGGAACAGCACATTCTATAATTATAAACTGCAACACACAAAAAAGGGAAAGTTGAAAGGAGATACAACAGCACTGCAAAAGCACAAATGAGTGGGACTAGACACGTGCTGGCAAGGTCACACGACACAGCAGTTTTCCTGAACACAGTGGCCACATGACACAAAAGGAAGCAACACTAATAGCACCACAGTGCAAAAAAAGTCAACCCAACTAATTTAGTTAAAATATCATACTATTATCAAAAGGAAAGAAAAGAAAAGGAAATCTGCCAGTGGGGAAACTAAATATTATAAACTTTCTCTGGTTGTGTAACTACAAAACTTAGAAAGGTCACATTTTTGCAGTGCCTTAAAAAACCCCACTGCACTTGATGAAGAAACACAAAGAAAGTGTTGAGGAAATAATCAAGGTGTACACAAGGATGAATACAAGCGTTATATTTACTCTGCTGTTAGGGAGTTATATTCCAAAGGCGCTGCCCGGCCTTACAGGGCCCACAATACTGACCTGATGGACAAGTCAGCGCTGAACCACATGAGCCTGGAAGACAACAAATGCCAGCCAAGACTAAGATCAGACAGTTAATAGCAGACATACAGAAAAAGAAAAAGGTTTGGGTGATTACTTGTGTCAGCAGGCTTCAAACACTAAGGCTAAGCAAATAAATGCCATCAACTTCTATTAAAGATGCATACACAGGCAATATTTGCAAATTATACATTTAATGAGATCTGAAAATATAATTTTATATTGGATTTTACATGTGACAGCTGCACATTGCAGTTCATTCCTGTGTGCTGCTGTGGCTAACCCACATAAAGTCAAATATGATTTAATATTCTCACAGTGAAATCTAAAAGTTCATATAATTTACACTGCACCAAAAATAGATTGGTTTTCATACATGGAGACAAAAGCCAGAAGTACCGAGGAAGCTAATACTGAATCAAAACTGCCATAACTGCCAAGAAAGGTTAAAGCTGTTAATTTCAGCTTTTATTATCACCTACATTTTGCACACACACAAATACACACAGTACACAGCAGGCTCATATGTGCATACACACAAATACAAAAACAAATGGCCTACAGCAAGTGACATGTTGATTAAAATATGTCCAACATATGGCACTGAGTGACACTGATGACTCAGTACAAGTTGTTATATAAACTGCTGATCTTCTCTACATATAAGACTGATTTTGTGATCCAGGAAAAGGGACTCACTAATATTTATATTTGAATATTTCAAGACTGATATACTGTCCTCAGTGCAGGACACGCTCCCAGCTCCCCAGCTCATGCACTCCTGTTTTCTATTCAAAGCAGATTTTGGGGAACATAAATGTAAACATGTCAGACCTCAATCCATCTTTACTGATAGATTTAGCTAGAGGAGGTAGTAATGGCTAAAAAGGAAAAGAGTACAATCTATGATGGTGTGTGTCTTTTGAAGTTCATGTTGCATATTTTGGGTGTATTATGATGAACAGTCACATATTACAAGTGTAGATGGCAAAATGGTGGTTATTTGTCAGAGTGAGAAAAGCAAACAAAACAACCAAACAACCTCATTCACTAATGCTGAAAAAATGCATATATGGAGACAAATTACCTACAAACATACACAGGCATGCACAAACACTGAAACTAAAAATATCTGCGTAGATGCCACCGTATGTTAGTGCTGGCACCAACAAAGAGGGAGATAAATCACAGTAATGAATCCTCACGGGTTTAAACAAAGATCCACTTCTACAGTACCACAAAAGACAGATTCCCAAGCAAACTCGCACACACAGTAAATAGGCACAGTGCCGTGACGTTGGACTAGAGCGCACGTCAGAGACGGAGGGAAATGGCAAAGAGAAAACACTAGAACAGACACTGAGGCAGAATAATAAGATATTGACCATGAAACATAAAGGAACCTGGGGAAAAGAAATGCTAAAGTAAATACAAAGTGTCCATGGAGTCATGGAGGACTAGGCAAGACTAAAAAAACAGCAGGTAAGAACAAAGAAATCTAACACAGCCTGTGACTGAGTGATATTCAAAATCTACAAACTACAATGAAACTCTAGAGAGTTAAACTATCAACAATGATCCAAAAAAAACAGGAACAGAAGGCACAGAATAATTAAATGCAATATTAAGGTAATTATATCACAATGTACCCAGCACTGGTCACACTGGGTGCACATTCAGTATAACGTCAGGGATCCTCAAAAAATAACTGAAGGTAAGAACCTGTTTATTTATCGAGTTCCCAGTGTGCTTTAAATTTGTTACTGTAATATTCTGAATTCACTGTAGGAGTGGAGAAAGTAAGGCACCAGATGTTAGGGTTAAGTCCTAATGTATTTAGCATCACTCACACTCACACTGAAATATATGACTTCATATGTGATTTATTGATCCCTATAAAGACACAACACAATGTTTTTGCCTCTAAGTTGCTTCCTTAATGTGGAAACTACTCAAACACACTGGTCATTAAGAAACTTAAAAAAAATTTAAGTACAGTATATCCTCTCCAGGCGATATACTGGTACTTCATAATTTACAAATTACACACATTTACAAATACACGACATAAAATAAGCTGCCCTGTTTTGTCCAAAGCATCTTTCAGTGCCAGCAGTCATTCTACAGGAACATCAACCCTGGAAGTGTTAATGACATCCTCCTACATAGATAACCAAGGAAATGGCACCGCGAAACCTGGCAGCATCACTGCTGAGCTGTGCACCTCAGGGACGCATTAAAAAAGCCACCAAATGTATCACTTCTTGTTATGGTTTAGTCCCCCTCACCAGGAGGGTGAGGGAGAACTGGGGTTGGACTCAACATGGCTGACCCAGGTGCTAGTACAAAAAAGGTGGTTTAATGGAATAAAAACAACAAAGTGACAACATAACAGGGTCCATAATACATACAACAAGGAAAGGGCAGTGATGACTAAGGAGACCAGGACGAACAGGTAAACACACAAACTAACGACAGGAACTAGGATAGCAGAGGATGAGAACGAACAGGTGAACAAAAAGAACCAACGTAAACAATGCAATCCACAGGGACTGTCAGCATGGAAGACAAAAGGACATATTGCTAACCGCATAATAGTGTGATAAGGTCAAGCCAAAACACACAGGAACTGTCAGCGTAGCATCTTACACACGTCTAAAAATGCGGGTCAAACATAAACTTTATAGGGTAAGTATTGTCCGTTACATGTCGTAATGCTCTGGGCGTCTGCCAGAGGTATAAATAAGGAAGCCAACAAATCACCGGAATACGCCTCAGGTGTGCGCACCGACCCACGAGTCACTAATTACCCGATGCGACACAGCTGAGGCGTTGATCCCGCAAAAGGGAGAGCAGGAGAGGGAAAAAAGAAAGAGAGGCAGGTCGCGCCGAGCGGCCCTGACACTTGTAATATTACTGGTACAGTTTCTTCCTTTCCACTTGGTTCCACAGTTCTTCAAGCCATTCCCCACTTCCCTCTACTTAGGCCTGTAAGTGTAAAATATTACCTGGGCAGGAAGACCCATAGTTTGTGAAAAGTGCTGATCAGCATAATCGCAGTGAAGCACCTGCAGCCGTGGCGCACACTCTGTATCTATTTTTCACATACTACACCCTTGTTTGTTGTGTTTCTTTGTGTCTTGTAACAGTGCTGTCAATAATTGATGAATGCTTTTCTGAGTCCTACTGTATGTTCTTCAGTCTAACATTGTGGTGGTATAACATAATATATAATATTATAATATAACATAATATATTATTTGTTGCAGTGTTTAAGTCAATTTGAAGGATTTTATAACATCTTTATGTCTAAACCACTTGTTTTACCTAATGAAGTGCTGAATAGATGTAACACACAAATGACATTATAGCCCCAGTTAATAACTTAGGTGTCATCATTTTACATTTCTGCCCAGAAAAGTGCAGATCAGATCGGTTCTAGAGCATGCTGCTGCCTGGCAAGATGAAGTCATAGCCCTGAGAATGAAAAATCAATACATTCCAGCAGATTCTACAGAGTGTGGGTTGATTCAATATTGATGGATGGATAGATGGATGGATGGCCTGTGAGAGTGAGCTGGTGCTCCACAGATACATAAGTACATGTCTCTACTGTGCATACTCATACAACTGACACACAAATGCAGGTAAAACATATACTGTATGTAAAGCCAAGCTTGCAGGACTGAAAAACGTTAAAGAACATGTTGTGTTTTGAAGCTCTTCAGATTGCACAAAGAAAGTGTGTTTGTGACTCAGTGAGAGCTTCCCGGTATATGTAAGTTCAGCAGCTGCACAGAGCTGAAACATTCCACAGAGCAGTACACTATGTGTAGTGTATACTGGACAATTTTCTTGATAAATTCACATCACACACTTATCTTGGACAACTGACTTCGGCTTCTCTAATCCACAACTCAGGTGGGGCTCGAAGAACCAAAATATCCTTAGCTATAACCTTAGCTAGCATTAGAAAATCCAGCATTACTCATTTGATCTTGGATCATGGACTGTACACACATGCACAGGGAAAGAAACACACTTGCATCTTCTGTGGTTTACTGTATTTTGCCTTTTGAAGACTTGACAAGTTACACTTCTGTCTGGTTTTGCTTCATTCTAATTTATAGTTCCCTTTTTTATTTCTCAATTTATGCTTAGAACAGTTCTGCCAGCATCACAGAAAAGTGAGAGACAAGAGAGAGAAAGCAAATGAGGGATAATAAGGTGACAGGGTGAGGCTACCCTGAACTCCTGAATTCACAAGCACTTCTTCGTTTGTTCAGCTACAAATCATATCCACTCATTTCTTGTTATTACTCCTTCACCTTCCTTCTTTCCCCATCACCCTCAAGTCTCCTGCAGATTTGTGCAAACACTCTTTTTCTCATTCGCTCAGACTGCCTCCTCTCTCGTTTTTCATAACCTTTCAATATTTATGAGCACTGCAGAAATGCTACTAGCAAAGCATGCTGGGTAGCAACTGTCCCTCAGAGTCTGTTCCTGACGTCATCACTCCGTGCTGACATTCTGGGGTCCCTGCCACGTCTCAGTATCCAAACAAAAGTCAAGTTCCCTGCCAGCACAAATGATATCTGAAAATGAGTTTTAGTAACAAAGAAAGGAGCGAGTCACCTGGGAATTAACTACAAAAACAGGATTTTGGGAGCACAATGTCCTAACTACAATCTAACCTCTTAAAATCTCAGATATAAATTATAATAGTTTGATAGGTTTAATAAAACACTGCTTTTAATATTTCAGTGTTCATCAGCACAATCAGACTAAATGCCAGGTGTTACTAATAAATTTAATGATGATTCACTCCCATTAAGTGTCCAAGTGATGCTACATGCACAGAACCAAAGCCCTGAAACAGGAATACAAAATGTAATTTAGTCATTATAAATGTTATTAACTCTGTATAGCAGCAGCCTCCCGTGAGCATGCTGCCAATAGTGCTTGCCTGCATTTATGCACTGGGGACAACATAGGTTGGTGGGAAAATGACATGACAGCCATGGTGGGGTTTGGCTGGAATAAAACAGGTTGATATTTGGACCCATTTTAAATGTAATAAAACGCTAAGTTTGTTGTACTTTGGGAAGAAAACAGCCCAGCAGCTAGTATTAGTATTTGGTTTGAGTTGTATACATAGAGGTTCCAAATCTGTTTTAATGGTAGTGTGCAACATATTATCATAATACTTAATGTAAGAATATAACACAGTTTAGTCTAACACCAACATTAAGGAAAATTACAAAATAATTGCTGCATTCTTAACCTTAATTATCTTAATCATGACATTGTGTGGCTTATTTTTGTTTTAATTAGTTTTTCTCCTAAAATCAGCTGGATGAAATCCAAAATGAGAAAAAATAACATGGATCTCAGGACTTAGACTAAGCTAAATATAAAAATTGTTGACATATGCTAAATAGATAACAGCAGAACTGCTTTTTTTTATTATTATTAAAGAAGCATATTTACGAGAACCAGGCCATGTAATCTGGAACATTTCAGAAGAGTTTTTTTTCCCCAGGTGCTTTGCACTTCCCATTATAATTTTTCCCTGAATCTAAGAAGCTTTGGGCTGATTGGCCATTGTGACTTGAACTTTGCTTCTGTGTCTGTCTGATCCGTGATTGCCCAATCAATTGAGAGAGGCAGGCACTATAAAACAATCACCACATGATTTAGAAATTGATTTCAGCTGTATGCAGGGCTTGGTGAGAGCAAACCTAAAAAAGAAAGTGTGGGGCCTCCTGCTTTTAATAGCTTTGAGGCTAAATTGTGTGGTCCTGTTGAATTGGGTTTGCTGGTGCATCTGTTGCATACAAGTCTCTCATTTAAAGCAAAAGTGTGACATTTAAGGACACGTGTTTAATCCCATTCTGGCAGAGAGATAGGTGAGAAGAGTGATACCATTCATTCTCTTATTGCCTGCTTAATATGAAGCTACTAACACTCCACCAGAAAGACTTCCCAAACTGTCAAATGTGCTGCATTGGTAATAAAATCATAAAATGAAATAAACCATTGTCATTGAAATTAGATTTAAAACAATGTCAAACCAAAGATTTTGAAAATAAACAGTATAATTGGAAAAAAATAAATGTTGTTCCAGTGTTCAGTTCAGCTATATTTTAATGGGTCCCTTATGAGAGGAGAAGAGAACCCAGCAACTCATGAATTGTGCATAAAAATGCACAAACACTGCAAAGATAGATAAGAAAGAAGGAAAGACATGGAAAAGCTGAAAGGCGCTCTTTCGGAACGTCATCCTGGGTGTATAACTAATGCACAGCACTAAGCTTCACATGATCAGTGAATACATTACCTCCCATAAGGCCCATATACAACCACTGTGACAGGAAGAAGCAGCCAGCAGAGGGAAGAGCAAGAATGAAGGCTAGGATGAGAGTGGACGACAGGAAGGATATACAGAAGAGGGAATGAGGAGTGGGGTCCGAAGATGTAAAACCAAATAATGGAAGACATAAAAGACTTAAAAGGTTAATGAGAAAATAATGACAGAAAAAAAGAGACAAAGAAAGAATAAAACAATCCATTATATTCTGGTGGTGATCCAGTTCATCATCCTGATCCATGAATTTTTTTTTAATTCCATTAAAGCGAAACTCAGCTGCCTTGGGTTTACACTCTCCAGTGCTGCCTATTTTCCACTTCACAACACAAATACAATGGAAACATTCCAGTAACGTACAGTACAGTAGGGACGTGTATGGTACGTTAGCCAAACATCTTCATTCACGTGGCTGGCTTTAAAATGGAAGAATTTCCAAAGAATCTTTCTTTTGGTGCTTGAAAATGCTGGCTCTACTATGGTTGAAAGGTCAAAGCATAAACATCGGTAAGGACCTGACTTTTATAGTGAGAGAGAAGCAGAGGTCAAATGCAGAAAGAGGTGAGAAAAATGGAAGGAGGAGGGGTGAAAGACAGCTGTGAGAGATGTCACGTGTTAAAACGAGCTATCTGTATGTGATGGAAGAAACATCTGCACTCGCTCCACAGGAGAGAGGTCAAAGGTCATGGTCAGATACAAGCATCCTTGAAGCCACTAGGGATACGGTGTCTTGCTCAAAGACACTGAAGCAAGGCCAGTGATTGCTGATAAGAGGAGCTGAAAGAAGACACTGCATAATTACTACACCCACCCCGTGCAACCACAATTTAAACACAGAGAATTAAAAAAAAGCCCTTCACACCCTGAAAGATGCCCCAAATATAGGTTTTTAGCTTATAAATATCATGGATTATAAAGAACACAGTCATTTCAACACAGCTGCTTTCTTCAGTGTAGTGAATTAACAATACAATTCAGGCACGTCTACCCATCTAATGTGATGAGCACAGGTAAAACTGATAACACTAATTAGTGCTGGTTCATGTCACTCTAAAACAAGAAAACAAGCAATCAGCACATTACTTTATTACAAACAGGAAACACACACAAATCACAAAACATTCTCCCCACACTACCCACTAGTCAAACCATTGCCTCATACACAAGTGCACTAAATTACATGCACACAAACACTCAGTTGAATTCACACACAGATGGGAGAAAAAAGCTCCTCTCTGTTGTTGCCCCAGTAGATGACACTGTATTATACAATATTTCTTGTTTCAGATCTTTCGGTTTACCTCTTCATCCTCCCCTTATGCCTCTGTTATCTGTTCTTGTGGAGGAGATCTCATGCCAAGGCCACTGAGGTCGTTGCCACGAGGGGTCTCTGAATGGTTTGATGAGTATGAAAATGATGTGTGTCACCAGATCTCAGCTTATATACTGTATAAAATAGGCTACCATTAAAAAAAACATGCTCATAAATGAGGGGGTTTCACACATGGATCTACTAACCTATATGAAACTCTTATGTACAGTGATGCTCTCTGTTTCCCCCACTAGGCCTGAGCATGTTTAAAGGAACAAACATTCTTAATGCACTTTTCCTTCTTCATACTGTACATACTTGCTTCTAGAAGACACAGGTACCAGCCTCTCCTCCCTACTTCACTATGCCCTGACAAATATGGTGTAAGAGACATGTGCATATCTGTTACTGAATATTATGTATAATTCCATTAAATTAACCACACAACCCAACATGGAAGTTACTATAGGGTCACTGCAGTATGACTCAGGAGCTGAAAGCAGAGTTGGATGTCAGAGTATCTGTTATTGTGGTTTAGAAAGGAGCGCTAGATGAACTGAGAGGTGGGGGTGTGGGGTGGTGTGGCAGGAGCTGCCGCCCTATTGTGACGTTGACTAAATGTCTACCAAATCACCAGTAGCATGAATAAGGACTGCACAGTAGAGAGCTCTGGAGCATACACACACTAATGCACACAAGCACACTGACATGCACAAGACATACAGTATAAACATATGTCTTTACCTGTATGCATATGCACCCAAAACAACAGGTGTACAGATTTACACTCACACATTTCAGTTCAGCAGACATGTCAGCATGGACACACACAGTGATCATGTTCAGTCTTACTACCAACAGGCAGTCATAGAAGATGACATATGCTCCTCACTGCAGGATGTAAAGACTCCAACACACACACGAATGCAAATGTCAGCTCACTGTTTGCAGTATGCAGTGCATACAACACATGCATACAGTACGGCATGACTGGGCCGCCACATGGACGCTGGTCAAAAGGCGTCCAGTTTACAAACAGTGACACTCTGTCCACCCACACAGTTTATTCAAAATGTTCCCTACTCATACAGTAGGTGCTTTTCCTTCCACCTTAAATGGAAACCAGCAATATCTCACATGTAAACCACACCCAGACTTAAAAGCTAATTTCCCAGCAGCCTTTGCAGAGCTGCTGGGAATGGAAATCCCTTCAATCTCATTCACTCTCTTTCTAATTCAATATGAGGGACAGACACAATGAGCAGAGACTGATGGGCTAAACTAAAGCAGGATGTCACAAAAGGTAGCAAGAGAGTATATATCAAATATACATGGTGCTGTGTGTGAAAATACATCAGCACTGTTATTATGTATACCGGTGTTTACCAAATGAACTGTCAGTAAACAGTAACATGAAAGCTACCTGTCTTATGGCTTCAGCTTGACGCAGATATCAACAGCCCTCAGCCCGGGTGTGTCATCTATCAGGAGAAGTTAGCTGATGTTAATGTGGTGCCAAGCAAGTTGAGAGAGCACGAGACCTGCACCAGAGGCAGCAAGGCTACCTGTGGGATTGTGTGAAATTGTTTGATAAGGCGATGGAGGCAAGATGTATGCTAGTGGAGCTTACTGCAAAGTAGAAGAAGCCTCACACAGTAGCAGAGACACGCATCCTTCCCGCTTGCAAAAAACATTGCAGGTGTCATGCTAGGTCCAATACCACCAAGGATTTAAAAAAATCTGTGTGCACCGACAGGCATGTGTCTCACTAGCTTGTAAGTAGGCAAAAAATATTTACAATAGCAAGTGTTTTAATGCTGATTCAAATTTCAGTTACATTTTAAATGTTTTCTTTGCAACTCAGTGTCAACCAGTTTTCATTCTCAATGCATCTCTTTTCTTTACAGTTTTAGTCTGAGGTTTCTTCCAACTCAGTGCATACGCCTCTCTTTTGATATGCATTTACTGATTTGATGCAAATTTGTTTATATTCCCAGTGCATCTACCTTCTTAGTTTGGTCTGTAAGGAGTGATTGCATCTTGGTGCTTCCATCTCATGCCAGATCTACCCTTCCTCTCTCACTCACACATTTTATCTGTTGTAAGTAGATAAAAATAAACATTTGTAGAGTAACAAGGCTGATAGCATGTGGTATAGAGGCTGTTTTCCATGGGCATGGACACATGTGTGCCTTGAGATTTGCAAACTGGTATGCCTCCGGCACAAAAAGTTTGAGAACCACTGCTGTATACCATAAACCCCTTGCATTGTGCATGAAAGTGTAATTATCTGTCAGGTTTGCTCGGCCGCTCTGCCCTCCCTCACCTTTCCTACTGTCTCTTGCCCATTAACACTAATCACATTCACCTGTTCCTCACTCCCTTATCACCAGCTGCACTTGATTAGGTCACTCACTATATTACCCGGTTTCACTCCTCAGTCACTTGCCAGTTCGTTCTCGTCTCTAGGCCATTTTTTCTCCGTGCTCTTTCGTTGTTTTGTATGTATTTATCCCCTAGCCAGCTACTGTTTTGTGTTCCCGCCATGGACTGTTCCTCCGGACCATGGCTCCACTCTCCCCTCCCAGGCAGGTCAATGCTCAGTCACCTATCTGTTCCACTATTGCCTTCATCTCTCTGTCTCTACCTTCAATAGCCACCATCACCACCGACCAGCCCAGGAGTGACCCAGCCTACGCAGCTCGGCCCAGCTCTCCATCTCCTCGCCTCCTGTTGTTGGTCAAACACCCGGCTACTAGTCATCGACAGGACTAGGCACTATTCCCCTCTGTGTATTGTTACTCTCATCATCACTGTACATAATAAATCACTGCTTGCATCGAAGTCGGCTACCTGGGTCCGCCTCTTTCTCGTTCGCTCACTGACAGGTGCGAACGGCACTTAACATTATCTGTTTGAGCATCTGCCCATTTGTTAAACACATACATTCAGAAATCCGCACACTAACATGAAGTGATACAAGCTCTCATTTTTCAAAATTATATGAAAAATTGGTGTGTACTTGATTGATTGATAATATTTTCCTGACTTTTCATTACCGTTCAATTAATGCTTTACAGTGAAAGAAACAAAAAAGAAAGACAACCTGAAAAGTCTGCTAGGCCTCGCAAGACTGAAAAACACTCTGTACAATATAAAAGAAGAAGAAGAGGAAGAAGCAAAGAGGACACAGGTGCAGTTTGTACCCTCCAAAATGTAATAACTGTGTATGCATGTGGCAGCTGTAAGTTCTAATATGACCACAGCGAGCTGTCCCCGCTGTGCATATCTGTGTTAGTAAGAGCAGGTCATCTCTAATCGCCCAGTGGGTGTAGACTCAGACCAGTAAGCAACATGCTGACGAAGGATGAATAAGGAAAAGTCATAGAGGGTTTAGGCAAGATGTAGTAGAAGGCAAGATCACAGGAGGACATGGCTACTTCCAGCTATTAGGGTGAGTTCTTCTAACAATAGCAACAACACTGTAGTAGCATTAAATATAACAGTATGAAGCTCTGTCCTGCAATCCTTATGCAGTGAGCATGAGCACTAATCATGCCTTTTCCATACTGTTTTAAAACAAGTGATTAAACCTGATACAATGGTATTTTAAAGGTTATAGTCTGCACAAAATGTACTGAAGATGACATGAACTTTAAATAAATATGATGATAAGAAACATAATAACGCCAGAACCACAAACATGGCAAATCACCTCAACATGCCACAATAAGATAATAACGATGTTATTCTCAGCCACAAAATGCCACTGCGGATCTGATGTATTTCACGGGATGGTGACCATTCTTCAAGGTCGGTCAACTGAGCCAGCTCCTTATGATTTAGCATATTGTGCAGGTTCACAGAGGGAATTTTAGCCCACGAGGACCCATTCATCAGTGGGACAAACTCTCAATACCAGGGTCAGGCACAAGGTCCAGTAGGGGTTAACCTGCCAATTCAAAGCTGCACGAAGTGGCTTGTCCACAGAGGCCAGATAAATAAGATTTCCTAGATTAGAGAAGTGAGTCACAAAGAGGGATACAAGGAGAGAACTGAAATACTAAATGAATCCTGATCCTAAAATCATTAGCATACTGAAACAGGGACTGTGGGTCAAAGAGGCACTAAGACGATTACAGTGACATAAACCCACACGATGAGAAAGTACTAAATCCAGCCATCATGTCCAGATGAATCTCTCAAGACAAGTCAGCTACACAGTCAAATGGCACAGACACTGCAACCACAAAACAAAGAGCTGTTTGTTGAGCAAAAACTTGTGTCTCCAAAACAGGAGCTTGCATGTAAGAATATACCCAAAAGAAAGTTTACTAAAATGATCATTCAAAACACACGCTGGTGAAGAAGGATGCAAAGTGGGTAACAGCATGACTATGACAATGTCACATGATGTCACAATAACAAGTCACTGAGCTTTTTCCAAATCTTATGCTACAATAAACGATATGCACCAGGGACTGCTAAAAATATGGGCCAGACAAGCTGACATGCTGCATTTGCAGAAAGCAGCACTTTGTTCGGAGCACTATCAATTATCCTCATCATTCATCAGGTGTTATGCTTCACTGAGCTTGCTGAAGGAGAAGAAACGTCAGCTTGTAAAGCTGCAAGATTAAGGGGAGGGGGTGTTTTTAATATGTATGCTATGTACATCTGTAAGAGACTGTGTCTGTATGTTCTTTTTCTCACCTCGGCCTTACACACATCATCACCACGTCAGCCAGTCATAGTGCATAAATCAGCTGAGTCAGACTCTCTGCTTCATCAAGCAGCGATCTACTAATATTTTAAACTTATGTGCATATGAGTCATAGATGTGAGACCGACGGTGTAAAAACTCATGTGTGTGTGTTTAAGAAAGAGAATGTGTAAAAGTTAAAGACACACATGGATGAAATCAGTCAATCAAATCAGACATTGCAATGATCCACATGTCTGGCGAAGCGAAACTCAAAGCGTGATACTCACTAATGCAGCCAGTCACTAACCCTGCCTTTGCACTGCCCGAATCTGCATCATTATGCTACAGTCCCATAGCTGGTTTGAATTAGTCTTTTTGCTAACTAGTAGTGTTACTATGAATGAATCATACTGTGGATTATCCTCTAACAGCAATGTGCAAATGAAAGAACTCCAAACTGTGTATAGTTTAGTTGCTGGCACTTTTGACTTTGGTAAGAGATGCTAACAGGAAGTAAACAAAAACAGAGAAGAGGATGCCGAGCCAAAGACAGTTCTCTGGGGAAGACACTAAACTCTTTTGGAAACAGGACAAATGATGGGTTGAACTCATCGATAACTCTGTGCCTTCAAAGTAATGGAACAGTTCCATCTGTTCCTGTATTTCTGCTAACTCAATATCCTCTACTGTAAATGCCAGAAATGGTGTTTAAACTGCTAATGGAAAGATGTCCTGGGGCAGATGTGATTGTTTGTTAGAGTTGCCATAAATGACAAGCGCGCTGGCAATTTATCAGCCAACATAGAAACAGAAGAAGACCGAGACAAAAGTCTTCAGCAATATTGTCACTTTTAATGCCGCAGAATGTCCCACTCAAAGCAGAAACCTATCCACAAATTCTCTCCTTCTGATTCAGTTTTATATAAGCAGTCAGATAAAAACTTGTACAACTCGGTCTAAACGTCAAGGTCTAGTGTTACACTACTGTTTCAATTTCATCCACATTATCACTCTTTGATTTCCTCAACTATCACACTGACTTAAGACCACATTCAGCATTTGTTTGATTAAGCACATAAACACAACACTTTTCATCAGTAACATCATGTTTCCACTACACAAGACACACTGTAAAGCCTACACATGGCTAACTGTATTGTCATGGCATTATGAAAGAGCTTCAAGGACAGATAGAAGCAGAGAGGTGGAAAGAAAGGAGAGACAGAAAAGGACAAACAGTGTGCACTGGGGTTTCCAGGGGGGACAAAAAATCTCATAATGAGTTTGAATCTGCACACCCAGCAGGAAATTACCATTTGGTATGGTGAGGTTCACGAGCAATACATCCTTACCAGTCAATAATAGCCACATACTTTACACAGACAGACACACATACACTGGTAATGCTCTAATGCTGCCCATACCTCCCAGACTTAGACATAGTACACATTTCCAGTCTAATGAAGTGTGGAGAATTGCTAATGCTTGACATTAATTCTAGACTCTCCTGTGATTTTTAGAATTTAGAACAAATATGTGTGTATATAAATTTCCTGGCTGATTTTACAGTGGTTCTGTATGGGGCCAGGCTGAAATATTTGTTAGTAGCTGGTAAGGATGTGGATACCCAAACCGAGCCTGATGGGACTTGTTGGTCCTCGAGAGTTTGGGATGGTTTCGGGCAGAAATTAAGAAATTATGTTTGAGTCTTGACAGGTAGGTCAAACTTTAGTCAAGATGGCTGGAGCACTCAAATGTCTGCTTCATTTAATGATAAGGGGAAAAACAGTACTGTACAAACTCAGCTGTGTCAGGCTTGGGCTGGGTTTGGACATTATATACTATAAGCATGTCAGGTCCGTGTCAGGTTTGGACGCCATGCTCTTGGGCATGGGTCAGGTTCAGACAGAAATATACAGCCCATGCTCTAATGCTGTACATGTGAAGTGAGTCAGTCTGGCTTATGGCAGCATGTAGGATATTCCACAAACAAAAGGATTTGTTTTTTCTACATACATGTCATAGGCATAATGACACACGCAAAGCCAGAAACACAAGATCCTACCCACAGGGGTCGGAGAAAAATAGTGAGGGAGGAAAAAGGGAGCAGAGGGATGACTTGAGATGAGATTTAAAGTAGACGGAGGAGACACCGAGAAACTGAGCTTTCTACTAGCTATCTCCCCCTACCATTGTGTTCCCATTCCACCTGCCATCAGTGAGTGCTGATGCAAGCGCTCTCATATCAGAGAGTGAAGTGATATCAGTGAATGAATGGCAGCTGGTCTAGGCAGGGATATTTAAAAACTGCTGATGTTTTATTTTGTCCTTTTCAGTAGTTTCACAACCAGTACTGTTCACAGTAAGTGTTCTTCTTTAACCCAGTCACTTTGTCCTTATCTGGATGTGTGTGTGTTGTCCACCAGCATTGACTGATCATTGACTCATGACCCCGAAGAGACAGGAGCCATCACAGAGCAATCTCAGTGACACGACACCTCTTGTCATCATGCTGACACTCACACACACACACACAAAAAAACCAATTAACAACCTACACACACGCATGCATCAGTGGGTGGAATAATAACAAATCCAGTAAGGGAGCTGAGTCAGTACAAGAGGTCGAGGTCTAGAGGACAATGACAAGAAACTGCACTGTAGCGTATGAGTGTATCCAGGCAGATACCACCAAGAGACTCACTATTTATCACATCTATCTTTGTTCATTGCCCAAGATCAACCTAAAGTCTGTCTGGAGAGTGAGGCAAATGTATAGTTGCACTACGTCTTCAAGCATTTTGAAATATCTACAACTAAAGCCAATGTCAGGATGAATGAGCAACAAAAAAGGAACATATCTCACAGCACCACCACTATGATCCATTCTGTCCATTATCTAGCACACACACTGTAAAACATTTTAGGCCAGCAGAGGAAAGTGATGGAGTCAGGTTGTGCCTGAGAGCAACTGCTTCAGTGCATTAGTGGGCTCCTGCAGGCCACAAGGTCCATTGCAAACCTTGAGGAGCACTAATTCCATTACATAAAGCTTAGCTGTAGCTCTAAGTTTGTGGGTGTGTGCACGCTTTGTCAGCATATCAATGTGTGTGACATCGTGCCAATCTGTATCACTTACACACTAATGATTTTTTAGAATTAACAGCGCTCGCATACTGATTTTGCTAATGACCTAAAAGGCATGACTAGTGCTCAGTACTGTATGTAGGTCAGTCATGTATATTTTGTTTCTTAAGTTTTTCCTAAGAGCAGGTTTAGAGTGTAGCTAAAGCAGCAGACTTTTTCCCCTCCAGTACTTCACGTATAGCTGAAGAACTGCGCAGCAAATGAAATGTTTCACCCCCAAACGGGGAATGCCCGCATCTATCTCCTCAGCTGTTCATCATCCAGCCATGTGCAAGGTAACACCATACAGTAATTACTATGGTAACATCAGTCACTTCAGACCACCTACGGACTGACCCCAGGGTCACAATAAATCAATAAATCTGCTAAAATATTTACAGCTTTTACCCCCCCACCCCTCTCAAACTTG
Organism: Monopterus albus; assembly: GCF_001952655.1. Lineage (NCBI taxonomy): Eukaryota > Metazoa > Chordata > Actinopteri > Synbranchiformes > Synbranchidae > Monopterus > Monopterus albus. Next base: position 508,780 of record NW_018127982.1, read on the forward strand.
CCAGAGTTTCATGTTGGTTGGCCTTGCTGACACCAGTGACGGATGCTCTGATTAACAGGTACAGGCCAGCATATGAGCTGTGACTCTTGAGGAACTTGTCAACTGCACAATGATCTAATAGGCCATTAGCAGAGCGACACTTCAACATTCAACAAAACTAAAAAAAAATGCATAGAAATGTAATTCAAAAGTAGCAAATGTTATAAAACAAACAAAAGAAATGATAGGTGATTTTAGCCTCAAAACTGACCCATGGTTTGAGCTCAAAGGGTGGCTGCTTAAGGCCTAGTTTTAGAACCTCTATACATAACACAAGCATTCCATTAACAATAGAGATAGACATTCTAAAAGCCATAACAGACCCTAAAACCACCATTCTCTGAAGCACAGTGTCAATCCAACAGGATAAAATGCCAGTGAATCGGTTTTTAATGGTTTTTATGACTGGCATCCAGATTTCTTGACTCTATATACATTACTTTGTAAAGCATCAACTCTTCTTCACCTCTGAATAGAATATAATGTGAAAAGAATTTTACAGTATATTTGTATACTTTTGTTATAGTCTATACTAAATCCATAAATATGCCAGAAGTACACAGTGGGTACCAAAGTTTTACAGTAACAGAGCAAAATGACTTTCGTGATACTTGTCGCAGGTGTCTGACAAGGTGTTTTTATCTAAAGTCATGTTCATCTTCAAATCAAAATATGCGAGTCCTAGATAAGCCCTCAGAGAGGTCTGATAAATATTGGCCATCGTGCTTCTATTCTGGAATCTTCCCCTGTTGTTTGAGCGGGTACAGATCCGGGGCAACATCAGATCCATTATCAGAGCAGGTGCTCAGCTAGCACCCAGTAGTGGTGGGGAGATAGATGGCTAGCCCTGGTCTCAGATGCAGTGTAATCCTAGGCTGGCAGGTAAATATAGACTGTGGCTGCTTTGGGCTGCGTGCTGCTTTGCTCTGCTCGACCTTGGCTGCCCCTGCCCTCCCTCTCCTCAAAGGGGATGTAGACACCAGATCACAAATTTACACTACTCATTACTGTTGCCTTACCAAAAAAAACAAAACAAACAAACAAACAAACAAAAATTAGGATTTAAAGGGAAACTATTGCTGCTGAAAAGCAAGTCATTTCATAGAAACAACCCATCTACAGTATGTGGCCAAAAGGTGCGATTACTTGGGGGATAAAATACTCCCTGTGCTCTCTGTTACTGCGCTCACCATTCCAGACAGGATTTTAAACTTTGTGAAATTACAAGATATGGTCTGTAATAGACAAGGACATTCATCAGGACAAAGGAGCAGAAGGGAAGACAAAAAGTTGCAAAAGGTGCGTTTCAGTCAAAAATTGGAATCCTTCTTGGAGCCTTAATTCTTAACAGAAAGACATGAAACACATATTGATATCGTGTGAGTTACATTTCCCAAGGATATCTTTACATGTCTAAAGTGAATCAACCTCCATAAAAAAATTATGGAAAACAGATGCTACAATTTTCTTCAGTATCAAAGTAATCCACTGGGTGTCTGTATATCTATGATATATGGAAGGCTAATAGCTAATTCAGCATACTTTTATTTATGCCTGTTCATCACATTAGCAAATACATTTTGACTCACACACAAATTAAAGACCAAGTTGATTAAAAAGCAAATGTATAAAACAAGCAGCTCTTCAAAAGGTTAAGAAAAAGGACTCAGAGTTTTCACTTTAAAATACAAAGCTGTTGCTCTGGATAGGATTTAAATACAGGAGTCAAAAGTGGGCAATGAGGCAAAAAAGGAGACTCACAAAAAAGAGTTTTGTCTAATTAGAGTTGAATAGCCATAAGGTTACATAAAAGTGAAATGAGATACCCTGAAGCCCTGCTATTTCACTCACACATGGCAAACTGTACAGTGTGTGCACATTTGCACACATATTGCTCCTTTGAAAACACGAACAAGTACACACACATACACACAAAGCACACACACTCTCCATTAGCAGATCTTTGGATCCATTGTATTAAGTGCAGGCCTGGAGGAAACAGGACAACGTACAGACCCAGGGAGCCTCATGCTCAGCTACTATAGTAAGAGGTTTCATGTCCCAGATTAGTCTCTTCTTGGTTATAGAGAACTGAAAGTGAACCCAAACAATCATTAGTGCAATTTAGAGATGACCAAGCATTCCATGTACTTCGTCATTCACATTATTACGTAGTCCAAGTACATGCTTGTTTCCAACTTCTTTATTGCTGAGATACACTTGCCGCTGCAATTTTTTGCTTGGAAATTATATATTTTAATTGATGATTTCTATTTATAATAGAGTTGTCCCAAGGTTAACGTAAGAATCAATACTGGGCTGCTCCAGGCGCATGATATTTGAATGGATTCGTATGGGCTAAAATAAAGCAGATCAAAATCTAATTCTTTCTTTACAGTACTCAACCATGGCTGCTTGCTGAGCTAGTGAAGCTCTGAAGTGCATGTATCTCACTATGTACGTGATAACATTTGTTTGTTTGTGTTTGTCAATGTGAAAAGTTATTTAGTGGTACCAGGGAGTAACTCTGAGTACTGAGGTTGGCAAAACGCACAATCTTCCTAAGCTCTGATGCTAATTATGTTAAGCAAAGACCAATGTAAAAAAACCAAATCAGGTAGCAACCTTTTGTCGTGCACAGTATACTAACCATCACTTTCATCATTTAAACTGGGGTGCCTTTAATTACTGTTAATTCCATGAGTAACTTGAAAACAGGTCAAAATTCAACCTATCTGTTTTCTGGTTAAAGTACTCTCTGCAAGCCCGTCTGTGTCTGGCCAGAGACCATTTGTGAGGAAGAAGCTGTTACACCACTGTGTGACTGTAGCTCTACCAACTCCAAAAGAGCGATACATCTTTTGTCTAGCTGACTGTATCACGTCACATTCTGTAGCTAAACCATCATTCATGTTGTGTCAATAATTTAAGATTAATCACCTTATCAGTTTCGAACCAGGACCCTCAGTGTTTGCATCAAGTGGCCTGTGAAAAATAAGATGTGCGTAAGTAGTCGAAAGCTGTTATTCCAGGCTGTCAGATACTGTACTTTAATCAACACTTAGGTAAATGTATGGAAACAAACTTGGTATCAGCACAGACCCAGTGTTACAGGACTCAAACTGTGACTGGGGCAAAAAAATGGCCTCAGCATTATGATTTTTATTTTTTTTTTTATACAGTAAGTGACAAAAGACAGGAATGATGAGGAGAAGAAGTAGCTGACAGAGGTCACAGATCTCCTGTAAGACTTTGGCACAAACCTTAGCCAGTAGAGCCAAGAGAATGCCCCTGCACTTTATTTGCAGATTCCCTAACTACATTACTGTCTAGTCCATCCAGATATATGATAGGATCTCTGCTGGCACTGTAGTGGATGACCTTTGTGCAAGGGGAGGAGGAGGGAAGAGAGATGCCATGCTGTCGACTTTGGTTTACATTGAATGGAGCTAATTAACAGAAGATGAAGACCTGTCTGCTTCCTCTTGCCACCCCCCCACCCCATGTCTGTATCTCACTCCTTCTGCTTTACATCTCAGAATATATCTAGGGTATAACAGCAATAACTTTTTATGATTCTCTTGGGCTTGCAGTGACCATGAGAATGAATGTGACAAAGCATAAGTATAGATTAGCATATTAGAGATACATAACAAGCCAATGTAGGATTTGATATCATGCCAAACATACACAGTATCATGTGACTGTATCCTGCTGTGCCCCAGCTACCAGTATCATAACCAGTGTGTTCATTCCTTGGTCATATCTCAGCTCAGCATGTTTAACAATGTTCAAATCCTTAATAATATGTTTTACTGCTAATCACAACTGCAATTCAAACTTGAGGCAAACTTCTTTTTCTTGCTAAATCAAACTTAATTAACCTTGTTACATAACAACTATGGCAGAATGACAAGATCAATTCATGCTATGCAGGCTGTACAAAGGTGCCCCTGAGACAATCCAGCATATAACAGCAGGGTGCAAGATGCTAGCAGGTAGGGCATACATGGAACGCCATAACCAAGTGGCTGGCATAGTGTACAGAAACATCTGTGCCGAGTACAGGCTGGAAGTCCCAAAGTCAAAATGGGATACACCTCCAAAGGTGGTTGACCAAGCTAAGATCCTGTGGGACGTCAAGATACAAACTGACAAACTGGTAATGGCCAACCAACCGGACATAGTAGTGGTGGACAAACAGAAGAAGAAGGC
>NW_018127982.1:513071-517326 GCF_001952655.1 Monopterus albus
CTCCAACAGATCCCAGGAACAACATCTGAGATCTCTGTCCAGAAGAGTGCAGTCCTAGGAACAGCTAAGATACTGCACAGGACCCTCAAGTTCTCAGGCCATGAGATTTTTTTCTGTACCTGCTCTTTTCTTTTGTCTTTCTGACTTTCTGTCAAATGCTCATTGTCTCTGATACATCTGACAAAGGGATTAAAAGAAGGCTTATTCTCTGTTGCCATTGACTCCATATATGTGCATAAAGATGTATTACAGGAGCAACAGAAAACATTAGTCTTACACCAAGGAATACAATTCATAAAAGTTTTTTTTTAATCTGTTCAACATCCTTTTATATATGCATTGTAATAAATCAATTCAGTGCTGCCAAACATATGAGCAAGTCCATGTAACCCCAACAAAATCTGCACCTAAAGGCAGAGCCAGAGTGAGAGTGCAGGAAAGGAGTGTCACAAAGGGATGAATGAAAGCTCTCATTCACCCACAGGATCATGTTCAGCATGTCCAGTGTGTGACAATACATTTAAAGATTAATTTCATACATGACAAATATTATTAGCAGCAAATGTTAGGCTATAAAGACTAATTAGCACAGATGTATCTATTGAACAATACATGTAAGCCAAACGTGGCCCCAAAAAGATGTACAGAAGGGTTAAAACTGCATCTGTTATTAGACTGTAGCTCCATCTCCCCCCTCCATTTTACATCTCCCCAGTGAAAAAATTTTATAATATGGGGGAAGACACCAACTCTAAAATCAAGACAGGATCACAGAAGAGAGTGCAGCATGCAGCGTGTGTTAATGGAGATGTGATCATATGCATAAAAATATCTGTATGTGTAGTGCACTGAACTTGTATTGCAATAATATGAATGAGCTGCACCCATGTAAGGCTGAAATCCCCACAAATGTTTGTCAAGTGAAAGAAAAACATAACAAACAGCATCAGCCTTCTTTTCCTTCCCCTGTAGCTAAATATCTGACTGAACAACACAACTTGCAGCAGAGCATATGTGCTTGACTGGGTAGCCTACACACATAAGCACACACACACACACAGACACACACACACACAGATAGAGAGAGGGAGAGAGAGAGAGAGAGACCAGTTGAGAGCAAAGGACCAGTGGGAAATTATGCATATGTAATTGCGCCCTCACCAATCATGCACAATAGATGCAGTGCGAGAGAGAGAGAGAGAGAGAGAGAGAGAGACTCCTAGAGAGAGAGATGCAGGTAGAGAGGAGAATGCATGTAAGAAACAGCATCACCTCCAGTCTCTTGAGACATACCTTGCGCCTGCGGTCCCTGGATCGATTTCTCTTTTTTATCTTCTCCTCCTCCTTCTCCCTCTGCTCCTGGGCGGCGGCCTCCGCGAGGTCCTTGGTCTTGCGGAGCTGTTTGGCGGCTTGCGCCATGGTGCCGCTGCTACTGCTGCTGCCGCTGCTTCAGTCGCCGTCGCTCCAGCCCTCCTCTCGTCTGCACTACCACCAGTCGTCCCTGTTTCCTCTTCCTGTGTCCCTCTGTCCCCCGAGCCCCGTCACTTACTACCTCTTCTCTGGTGGCCACCACGACATGTGTGTGTCTCTCTGTGTGTGCGCGTGTGTGTGTGTAAGGCAACGCAGTGGGAAAGTCTGTGTCCAGATATCTGTGCGTATGCGGGTGATTTTGATGCTACAGAAGCCAAAAGACAGTCTCCAGCAGCCCCAAAGAAAGATGCTACTGCTATCGGTGCTGATGTTGCTGCCTGTGCCGCGGCTGCTACTCATTCAGTCAGCTTGCACTGCGCTGAATTTCTTCCCCTCCCCCTTCTTTCTTTCCTACCTTCCTCCCTTCTGTCCTGTGTCCTCCCTCCTTCTCCTTCTGCTTGCACAGAACAGTCACGCAGTCTTGGAGATCCTGCTGCAGGACTCTCAAATGTCCTTCTCTTCTTGCTGCTCTGCCTCTTTCTCCACAGTTTCCTTCTCTGCTAAAGGCTTTTCTTGCAGCTGTTGTTACATGTTGCATAAATGAGATACGAGGGCGCCAGAGCTGCGGAATGCCTTCAAATTATTTTTTCTCACGTCTTCTCTCTGTCTGACCATGGCTTCTTCATGGCACCTCCCTCCTGGAAACAGAGAGAAAGAACAGTAGTTAGAGAGACAAAAGCCTGTAATGGATATCATCTTTTATCAGTATCTGAGTGCTTGTTCTTCTGTGCAATGATTCTTTACATGGTCATTTTGGGGTACCAAAAGCTGATGTTTGGGTTGCATGGAAACCTGGTGCCAACCATTAACATCTACACCAGTGCCACAAGCAGATAGGGAACAAAACATCAGTGACATGAATGCTTCATAAAAACTGCATGCCCTCTCGCTTTGCTTTTATACCACCACTATTCCTCTTTCCATCAGCAGGGCATGCATGGATGTTTGATGCAGCAGTTCAGTGGCAGATTAGTAACCAACAGCATGCACAGAAGTGAAAATTCAAAGAGGAAAACAAATGCACAAAGACAGTGGCCTGTCCCTGTTTTGATATTCAGAAAACAGCTGCATAAATAGGTCATCATATCAACAAAGAGAACACTTGACAAAACTAAAAATGCATATTTGTATATTTATAGATGTCATTTTCCAAACAGATAAACACCAGATCGTGTACCAGATGTACATTAGTGGCTTTTCAAACCTTTGGTGCTCCTTTACAATTGAGTTTGTGTGTCAGTTAAATCAATCAGTTGTTTAATAAATCAAATGTGTCCCTGTGTAATCAGTTGACTGACAGCTTTGTATGACCTTAATAATGTCATAGCCTCCACTGCAGTCAGGACTTGGAGCTAAGGAGCTGAATGGTCTTGTGGTATAGCTGTCACTGTAACCTGTTGTTGCCAATTGTCGATTCCACACTGAAATTACCCTCAAGTGATACATGTATAGGCGTGGTTAACTAGGTAAAAGATTTCAGTGCACAAGATTGATGGTCCTTTATACAATAATGTGACAAATGGTCTGCAGGAGGCATAAATCTTTTCAGTGATAAATGCTTAAATGAATGAACTACAGTGGGAACATCATTCAAGTGTGTTGATGTCTTTGTGCTGCCACATTCAGTCACCTTGCAAGGTGAGAGGTCATGTGCTGTTACTGTTGTTTCATGTTGCCTAATTTGACACGTTGCCTCACTCATTTCAGTTCTGATGCCTGGACTCCATTATCTTTGGGCAGGGCGTTACATGTTTTAAAAGCACAACAGATAATAGCAGCATTCCAAGGTTTATCCTGTGTAAGTCTTTTGGGAATATTGTTTCCCAGGGACATTGCATGACCATGACTAATCAATTCAACATGTTATCAGTAACAACACTGTAAAATTGAAATGTAAAATGAACCGGGCGGTAGTGCCGTGGCTATAGGAGTGAATTACAGATCATATTCATTTATAGTGAAGTCATACCAGTATGTCACGCATTATATTCTTGAGTAGATTAAACTGTTTGGATGGCTATTGATGAGTCGACACTTCTGAGATTTACAAGTCTGCCGCTGCTAATAAAAGTCTCAAACTGAACTGCAACGTCCTGGACCATCTCATGCCCACGATGTTATGGCATCATCAGGTGGCAGCTAATTGTTACTGCACCCATTTGCTTTATTTTCCATGCACAGTAGCAAAACACTCCATGAGGCTGCTGTGTAGGAACTTGTGCTCCGTAAAATGACCTTTCAGACCAACAATTTATTTGCTACTCACTAGACTTTTCTTCAGGAAGATACATCTAATGTTAAAATGCACTGCTTGTGTATTAGCTTGTATTTTTATTATGATGTTAACTGCATGAACAAAAGTTTTGTTTTCACTTTGTTACAAAGATTTCTTAATTTTTCTAGTCTATTGATCATTATTTATATATCTATCTTTTATCTGGTTAGATTTTGTTCATTGTTTAAGCACATTATTATAATTATTATTATCCTCATTGTTGTTATCTCACAAATATTAATATATGTTATGGGCATGTGTGTGTAATGTCCCTGAATCACCTTACTGTTTTGCAGTATCACGTGCCATAATACCTAACTCCAAAATAGACTCTGCATCCACTGGTCTTTGCCCTTGATGATGACTTGCATTTCCCTCAGCAAAGAAGAAAAAAATTCCCCTGTGGGACCCAGCCAGTGCCGCTGTGTCAACCTGAAGTCCTCATCCATCTCTGCAAAAAGAAGAACGGTTGCTAGTGCTGTAAATATGCCATAGGACATGCCTTTCTTT
>NW_018127982.1:517418-538518 GCF_001952655.1 Monopterus albus
CAGTGCATCAAACTATTAATTAATTGAGTGCGCTTTCAAAAGAGTCTTAATTATGGGATAATGTCAAAATCCTACCTTTAGGATGTACAATTTGGTAAGGAAGAAAGTGAAGAGTTGAAGTGGAAAGACCTTTAACTGCAGTTTATCTACAGTGTGAGTGTGTGTGAGTGGTGGATGTACAGTACTCTATGTGATTTAACTTTTAGGACCTAAATCTATTTAAACATACAGCAAGATAAGACTTTTATTCCAGTTACAACTCTAACATCAGTATGTAGAAAACAACATGGTAACCTTTATAAGAGGATGCATTATACCTCACAAACAGTAGATGACAATATTGTATTAACATTTCATAATAGAAAGTTTCTCTTCTTCCTTTTTTATTTCTTCTTATTATCAAAGGTATTATTACCACTATCACTATACTACAAATCCCTGTATTACTGTTACTTGAAATACCAGCACTGTTACTAGTACCAACATTGGCACACAACTCAATACACTTACAGATTTGAAACTGTAGGTGTCAGCAAAGTTTCAACATATGGATCTGCTACACAAGGAACTGAGGAGAAAGTACTAACGAGGAACGGGAGCACACTTTCAACAGCAACACTAATGTCATTGCCAAAATATAAGAACAATATGATATGTGTTTTCTTAGAAAGTCTCTGTTGTTGCTTTTTGTTCTTCTCCCTTTTCCTGTCTTGTTTCCTGTGCTGTGGGGGTGTTATCTTGTGTCATTCACTTAAAAACATTAAAGCAGTGCTTTGCATCAGCCCTTCATCTCATCATAAGTTTTTTCCATTAGCTGTGATTGGCCATGGTAGTTAATATACTGTGCCTTTGAATGAAACACACCTTCCCATAGTGGCTATGGTGCAGTAACTGAACTGCTGAGTAAACTCAAACGCCTTTTTGTGTTTATGGAGTAGTGAATTAATAGAGCTGGCAGTACAATTGTTTAAAGGTACTGTATAATCCAGAATTATATCTTAAGCTGCCTCTGCATTAAGCAATGCTCAGCAGTGCAGAAAAAACATAGAGTTATTGATTTTTCTTGAGTAGCTTTGGTTATTCTTAACATATATTAGGGTCTGGTGTTTTGTATGTCACCGTAGTGGCGTGAGTCTCTGATGTGTTCTTAATTGTTTCTGAACAACAATAGAGGTGTATGGCACAGGGGATTGAGCTAATCCAGGACTGACAAGATTGATCATGAGCAGAGGCAATTCTTTATTGGTTTTAGTTTCCTTATAAAGTGTTGAAAATACTGTTAATATAGTAAATGACCACTTTACCCTTCACCATTGGCAGAATGCTTGTTTTTACTTTGTAACGGGGCAGACTAGCTGTTCCCCATGGTTCCAGCTTTTATGCTATAACACAACAGTCTTCTAGCAATAGCTCCATATTAAGCATACATACACATAAGACAATGACATTAATCTTCTCATCTAATTTGGAGCAGGAAGCCAATTTTTCAAACTGTCAAACTATTCCTTTAAAACACATTCTTGGAATGACTCCTATCCATTTGAATGGATCACAGCAATTTGATTGCTGCGAGTAATTTATGCTGCCCCAAAGAAAATGGCTTCAGAAAAAGGCACAGAATCTCTTTGCTCTTTTTAATCTCATGCTGTTCATGACTGCTCCTCCATTTGGAACCCCTGATCATTAAAACTAGGCATGCTGGACCCACTCTGTGAGAATCAAAGTGCTTGGGCTGAGAAGCACTTGGCAGACGCCCAAAAGATTTTTCCCAGTCACCCCTGTGGAAGAGAAGACACCACAATACTGCAGACCAGCTTCCTGTCAAGGAGAAGAATGATGCAAACTTTCTCTCTCTTTCTGAAATGCTGATGAGGAGCCTAGTGCGCATGCAGTTCTGCACTACTTATAATATCACTTTTTTCAGTGTCAAAGCCCTTTCAGCCAACAGCTGATGATGGTGCAACTTGCTTATCAGCTTTGAAACTGTTATTAGATTTCTTCTTGTTACACCTCCAAACAGCATCCATGTTTCTGTCATTAACTTGTAGGAAAAAATAAAAGATATATGTAAAACTGTTGATTATCTCTTGAAAATCACCACTGAACCCAGAACCAAATTACTTTGTCTATATTACTGTGATGCTGCAGCCTTGCCTGCCTCGCCCTACTGTCGGGAAATTCGCTGACCTGTGGGGCTTGGATTACCTTGCAGGGCCTGAGAGAGTAGCTTGGGAATACTTGAGGGCAAGACTCATGCTGCTGCCGATCAATGCAATCAATTGCCTGTGCATTTTTTTTTTTTACAAGGGTTACATTACAATAAATGTGTATGCTTTGCAGTGGTTCTGCAAATCGCACAGGCAAATAACTTTCCACTAGGTGATATCTCAGATGTCTGATCCTCTTCAAATGGCAGCTCAAAGTGTGATAAGGCAAGTGCCTTTATTTACTGAACCTGTAATCTTCACTTAATGTCATGCTGTTACATGATGCCATGTGTATGATGTGAAGGAAGGGGGCAGGAAATGATTAAATGTGATATAATGGATATAACTGGGTATTTCATGATCTAATGGGAAGTCACATGGTAGGACCCCATCACCCTATCCACTAAGCTACAAAAGCAATCAGATCCCCAGCTGTATATTCAGTGCAGGTTACTGTATGTGATATGCTAAGGAAAAGCACTAATTTCACATCACAACCTGTAAAATGTAAAAGTTATATCACAAAAGAATTCTCACGATCACTTTGAATAATAATAATAAAACATGAGTATATCGTAGCTAACAGTGTCCTGACAAATCAAAACATGAGCATACCGTAGCTAACAGTGTCCTGACAAATCAAAGTTCAGTAGTCACTCATTGTTTAGCTCGGTTTATGGTCTCCACAAACTTCTAAGGGAAATAGTTGCCTCTCTGGCTGCTAAATGTGTCAGTGCTGTAGCCAGTGCTTGGTGCTGAGCAGGTTGAGCTTTTATGTACATCTGGAAACAACGCTGATAAGACCGGATATGCATATTTTAAATAAAATTAAGGCTTTGGTCATGGTTATGTTTCTCTGGTTCTGTTGTCCTTGGTCATATATGGCAGGCAATGTGGGGAATCTTCTTTATGAGACCTAGACTTTCTGCCTTTTAAAGAAATATTTGTTGCTCATCTATCAACTCATAGCAGTGACATCTTCCTAACTTATTTCGCACTATGTGTGATGGCTTCATCCTTCTCAAAAGATGTAATCTTAGCTTTATGACACCACACTTTTCAATTACTTCTAAAGGCCAAGCACTGGCTTACATAACACTGTTTTATCACAATAACACCTCCTCTGGGAAAACAAAATATAAAGTGCTTTAATAGCTATTAAATTCATTCAGGTCATTAAAACCTCAGAGAAAAACATCTCGAATGACAATGAGTATTCAACAAATAAAACTCTCGTTTAGATGATCTTTGTGAATCTGTTTGGGGTCATTAACTTTTCTAACAGTGTAGTGGAGGAAGGAAGAAGTAATATGAAGTTACAGAGGTTTGCCCGGAACATTGTTCGTTATAAAAATAAATAGAATTATTTGTGTTTTTTCCATCTTGTGCTTTATGTATTTACTGCATAAACTAACAAATGGCACTAATTTTACAACTACAGGACAGAGTGAATTGCTACAAACTGCACATTCATTCTTAATTTACAGTGCAATTTTGAACTGGTGGGCGACAGGCACATAAACTTCACTGTCCCTCGTTGCTTCACTGCAGAGAGACAAGCAAAGTAGACAGAGAGAGAGAGAGAGAGGCAAGGGTGTTCCGATCAGAAAAGGGAGGGGGCAGAGTTTTTAGAAACAGGGAAGTGAGCTGCACTGCAGCAACTGGGCGTTGGCTCAGCATAGAAGGAGGCAGAAAAATGCAGAGGATGGGAGGAAACAGAATAAGGGGTGCAGGGGAGGAGTTGTGAGGAGAGTCAGAGACTAATAAACATAATATGTTTCTATCAGAGGCAGCAAGAAGTATGAAACTGTCTTTTTATAAACAAAATTGTTCTTGGCTGATCTAAGAAAATTCTGGGCTAGGCTGGAGCTAACTTAGATTTAGAGTTAGGTGTTTATTTGTTATATTTGAGGTTATTAGTTCAGTGCCGGAAAATGAGAAACTACATTTAAGCACTGGACTTAAGAGTAAATTTGAGGTACTTTTATTTGATACTACTTTATATTTTACTTTCAGAGAGAAATATTACACTTTTTTATTTCACTTTATTGGACGACTAAAGTTACTGTGGACTCAGCTTTACCATGCAAAATGCAGGGTCATCTTATAAAATATAAATATATAATTATCAGTAATAATAACATGCATAAAAATAAAAAGGCAGGCTATTGAACATGAATACTTTTACTTTTTTTAACTGTACATATAGATACAAACATTACATGTAAATATAACAATTGTTTTACTTGCAACAGATTTTTTTTTACATTGTGATAATTCTACATTTATGCATGCAGACATCCCTACAGTATATTTCCTCTACCTTTGCTAAAGTCTGCTTCTAACATAACTTTTCAAGATCTCACAAGTTCCAAAGATAACGAATATATCTCAAAATAAAACTATGAGAAAACAAGTATGATTGTTTTTTTGTGCTCACACTTTTGTCAAACATCACCGGCATATCCTAAAGTCTTGCTCCTAAATGATGTTATGCATGCATGTGCCTCTGCCCTTCCCTCCCTCTTTCTCTCTCTTTCTCTCTAGGCCAGGAAAATGTGCTGTGTTTGCACCGAGGTTATTCGGTGCAGGAGAAGGGGAATAATTGATATTGGTGCTGTTTCTGCTATCAGGGGAGCTGTGTTTGCTTTTAAAGGAAATGAGACAAAGACAGAAACAGAGGGAATACCAATCAAGTGAGAGAGGGATAAAAAGACAAGCATGTACAAAAACAGCAAAGCCAGGAATGAAGACAGTTTAGATTAATAATTAATAGTTTTGCTCTTTATGCAACAAATAGGTCATTTTTAGGCAACACAGTATAATACATAAAACTATTGTTATTATTTCCAGTATCTTCCATTTCACACAGGCCTGTATCAGTGTAGCCACCACAAGGCAGTGATGCCAAACACAGGAAATGTGATGCTGTATATGACGTTTTCTACTACAACAAAATAAGGCAAGTGTTTTGTATATTTCATCAGTTATTTTGATAATAACTCATGGAATTAAAGTTATAGATATCCAACAACTTAGCACAAGCTAAAACAAAATGATACACTTTATTCCACTCTTTTTTGACATTGTTCTAAATTCAGTTTTCAGCAGTGACTGCATCAGACATGCTTTACTAGTGAGTGTACTTTTTAAATATTGATGAGATCTCTCGGTCTAAACCTGGGCTTACTGTAGCCTCAGGTTAGAATTGCAATGAAAATGTCAGGCTCACCATGGTATACAGGCAACTAGTAAAATATACAGATATTAACACATATGGGGCAGCTTTGGCTTAGGAGGTAGAGCGGGTCATCTCCTAACCAGGGGAGCTGCAGTTCAATCCCTGGCCTCTCCAGTCCACATGTTGAAATGTCCTTGAGCAAGACAAGTTGCTCCCGGTGTGTGTGTGTGTGTGTGTGTGTGTGTGTGTTGGTTGGTTATCAGGATTACAGACACATGACTGGATGGATCATCAGCATACTTGGTACAGACATTGGTGGGGACCAACCCTAGAAGTCATTAGATTTAGGCTGAAAGGTCAAAGGTCAAGTTCACAAAAAGATCCAGATGGCAATAGTGGGATTTATTTATTTGAAATAAAAAATGGGAAGCACAAACTTCAATCATTTTCATGTATGAGCAAAGCTAGAGCATGATGCTGATGCAAGGCTCAAACAACAATGAGTCATCTCTATTAGGGAAGCAGCCATCCTCCATCCCATCTTCCTTCTATCCATTGTACTTTATTCTTTTCTTTTAATGCATTTCTACTCTGCATCACATGGTAGTTTTCCTCATTGATGACCATGCTCTCCCTGTTCCTAATGAAAGAGATTCAGTGACCTAAATTAGACCACATGTTAACCATGGTGGTTGTAGATTTTAAAAATGTAGTATTAGTCATTTATTTATGACTTATTGAGTGCAGCAGTTCAACAGACAAAGACCATCCCCTTCAGTTCTGCTCATGCTGCAGCAATGTATACAGTTAAGCAGTGGATGGTTAGCACCCCCCCCCCAAACACCCACGCACAGTTTAAACACAAGCACACACAGACACAGTAAATCTCAATATATTTCCACTCTCTTTCTCCTTTCCTCTCTCCCTCTATCTACCCCTGTTTTCCTCACTTTCTCCTCCCCCTCCCTGCCTCTTTCAGCTGTATCATGATTCTGCAGCTCAACCTCTGCAGCATGACTCCACTTTTCTAACTGCACTTCGCTCTGCCTTTCCAGCAGCTCATCGACAAGTGGAAGAGAAATACTGGAGCGGCTTTAAATAACTGGATGCAGAACTATTATACAGGCCCATTCCCTCTTTGTCATAGCCAGACCTACACATACAACACACCACTTTCAGTACTACAGACAGTTTATTTCTGTCTTGATGTAGTCAGTAGGGCTTTCAAAGATTCCCTTGCTCATTAATCAGATGAAAATTGTGTAAACAAAACAATAAAAAGTTGTTCCATTGGAGTTCTTCCAGAAAAAAAAGACAGCATCACATAAACAGTTCTTAAGCAAACATTCTCCCTAGATCACTTGTTTGTTTATTTTTTTGTTTGTATGTTTGTTTTTCTTCATTCTTTACATGGAGCTGTCCCCCCCCCCCATGTCAAAGTCGCATTTACAACTGCGAAACTTTTCTGAAAGCTCCAAAGTATTCTACTCAGCATTAAAAAGAACTGAAGCGCTATCCAAGTCCATTGTTAAAGCTAATTAAATGCTGAAATCTAAAAGATATATGTTACTATTTTCAACAAACTCTTTTAAAACCATCACACATTTAAATCTGCAGTAAAACTGTCACATTATTACATCTTGGTCAAATTATTACATTCTTGTTAACTGGCCATTAAGATTTTTAAGGAACCAACATGTTTGCTTATGTTTGAAAAAACATTAACATTTGTTTCTTCTGTTATGTTCTGTTGGTGTTTATTAATTAAGACAGTCAATTTCTCTATTTATTAAGAAGCCAAAATCTGCATTTCACCCTTTGTCAAGTACACCAGAAAAATACGCAGTGAAGTTTTTTCCTGAAGCACAGGTAGTGAATGGCTCATCCACAGAGGGCAAAGCATTAAAATGTCTAAAAAAATGATAGAGGAGGACAAAGACATAAAAAGAGAGAGAGGGTGAATCTGTTTTTATGTAGGTGGAGACAGCAGCAATGGAGGGAGGAGGGTTGCAGAGGACGAGAGTGTGAGTGCCTACAGACCAAAACCATTATGTCAGACCAGTGTGGATGATCCAGGATACTGGAAGTAGATAACTCAGGAAACTGATCATGGGTGATATGTAACGATACTGCCAGACACACTTCATGACAAAGACATGAATAGATTATGTGCATGGCACAGATATTTGGCACCCTGAGAGTCAACTCAGCTGGTTCCTGGATTGTTGTCTGTAAGGTCATAGAGTTTGTGTTTTCAAAATTAACACTCTTTAATGATTAACACAGTGAAAGAAGAAAAAAAACAGACACAGATGAAATAACTAAATAGAGGTGTCACACTAGTCCCACTGAGTGGGTTCATTCAGTTTAATCAGATTGGCTTTCGCTGATCAGTCACTTCCTCCTCCAGACAGGAAAAAGCTGCTGACTTCAGCTTTAAACACCTTAAGATTCATTGTGAGGCAAGAAAATGTCAGTATGTGCCAGACAGAAAGAAAAAGACAGGAAACACTGCCATGCTGTGTATTGCTATGTTCAATGCACTATGTGATCCTTCCTTTTTGTTCTGAATGACCCTAACGGACCGCATCTGGAACTGCTTCCTGCAGCAGAAAGACATTACAGGGTCTTCCTCCTTACACACCAGCTCACACTATTTGCAAACTACAACATATGTAAACAAATTTGTCTCAATGAAGTTGGTGCAGGGACATATTGACAAAGTTGACACTTATACAATATACATGCTGACACATTGTTCAGACATAACACGGGCTCACGTAGCGATAAAGAGAACACCATAAACATACTGTACAGTAAATAGTTCAAGTTTATTGCACATGGCAAAGTTCTGATAATATATTGTTAGAATATTATTATCAGACAAATGTATGTTTCTAAAAAGTCAAATATGTTATAAAATTATTCTAATCAAGTCAGATGAATTGAAAATGCAGTGTATGTGTGTTTCACTGAGTTTTTGACTCGTGTTTTCAGTAAAAACTCAGTGAAGTTTTATCTATAGGTTATCGCTTTCTGTGCATACTATAAGTCTGCACTGCTGTTCCACTTCATTCAAACAAGCCCATTACTGAAACAGAAACAACTCGAATTACCACTTTGGGGTTTTAAGCCAAATTCACAGGAATGGAACAGACATGAGGATACAGTGACTGTGCCCTTTGACCACCAAAATCTAATAAGTTCATCCACAAGTCCAAGTGGATGTTTGTAGCAAATTTGGAGCTGTTCCCTTAAGACATTACTGGAATCTAGCTTTCATAAGAATGGGCCATACAGCCTGAAAACACAATGCCTCCGGCTATAGATATCACTGATGCAGAAGCATAAATAATGAGTGAAGTGAACTTTATAGGATAGTTAATAATCTTAAAGGACCATAGAATTTTTAAAATGTCTTTGTCCATTATATTCTGTACTTACTCTAGTGTCAAGCAATTTTCTAAATCGCATCATTTATGCCATTTGAAGTTTCTTTGACAAATAACCCATTAAAAAGAAAACTGCCATATTTTTTTAAGCAGGATTATAACATTTCTAGTTAATGAACTAAAATGTGAAACTTCATCAGTCCACTGACCTCCTAAATAAGCCAATTAAAACACAATGCAATACCAATGACAATAAATATTTATAATATTAAGGACAAAGCTGTTATAATTCTTGCAGATGAAGGTCAAGGTCACACTAACCATACTGCCAAATTTTTGATTTAAGTGGATGATTGAGGAGAGAGTCAATGTTATCATGATACAGGGTATGAATGAGCAGTTTGACTACACTCAGAATCATTTATCTTTTGCACCAAATGTGGCATAAAATGCACACAACAATATATTTTAAATCACTGGTTAATCAACATGAAATATGTTTTTCATTAGGTTTGCCTGCCCCCTTTTGTAGGGCCACGCTGGGACACAAGTTTGGTGGAATATAAAGAATGTGAGCACATCTATGTGATTTAAATTGGTTTGCATCTACTCAGGAAGCTGCAAAATATTTTTGTGCATAACATCATTAGGCGAGAGACTGAAACTACTAATGACATTTTATTGAAAACTTGATATCTCCCTTGCTGAGGAAGTGAAAGATATAACTTGTTCTTATGTCCCCCTCAGGTTTGCTCAGCCGCTCTGGCCTCCCTCACCTTTCCTACTGTCTCTTGCCCATTAACACTAATCACGTTCACCTGTTCCTCACTCCCTTATCACCAGCTGCACTTGATTAGGTCACTCACTATATTACCCGGTTTCACTCCTCAGTCACTTGCCAGTTCTTTCTAGTCACTAGGCCAACTTTACTCCGTGCGTTGTCATTGTTTTTGTATGTATTTATCCCCTAGCCAACTACTGTTTTGTGTTTCCCTGAAGGACTGTTCCGACCGTGGCTCCACTCTCTCCTCCCAGGCAGGTCAATGCTCAGTCACCTATCTGTTCTACTATTGCCTTCATCTCTCTGTCTCTACCTTCAGTAGCCACCATCACCACCGACCAGCCCAGGAGTGACCCAGCCTACGCAGCTCGGCCCAGCTCTCCATCTCCTCGCCTCCTGTTGTTGGTCAAACACCCGGCTACTACTCATCGACAGGACTACGCACTATTTCCCCCTGCGTATTGTTACTCTCATCATCACTGTACATAATAAAATCACTGCTTGCACCGAAGTCGGCTACCTGGGTCCGCCTCTTTCTTGTTCGCTCACTGACAGGTGTGAACGGCTCATAACACCCCCAGGTGGTATTTCTAAACTTTACAAAGGCACAAGTGGTTTGTGTGTTTGTGCATCTTCAACCTAAAGTCAGTCTTGTTTCTAAATTATTGCCATTATTGACCCCTGCATATGAATTGAATATACAAATATCCTAAAGACAAATTATCAAGTTTGTTACTACCAATATCCGTCAGACTGTAAGTTGGATCTTATAGCTTCTTTTTGTATAATGTGTTGTAATGGAGGAGTGTGTGGGTCACAACTATCTCTTGAGTTTTTGGCAGCCATTACTCCTGTCCAAGGAGAATGTAGAATAGTTTTATTTCTGTGACTACTTAGCTGTCCACAGAGAGTAACCTACAAGAAAAGACGCTGTCTATACACATGCATACACAATGAGAGAGGGGGGAGAGAGAGAGAGAGAGAGAGAGAGAGCTACTGATGCATTGCAGATAAACTGCAGAACCCCTCCCGTTCTCTACTCCTATTCACACCCCCACCACTCTTGTTGCTCTTTTTTACCCTACCACTATAAATGACATCATCATTGTCTTCAGACCTCCCACTAACATCACCCCATTTTGCCAGCTACAGCCTGTCACACCCTGCATACCTCAACATCTCATCCCCTCAACCTTACACCTCTCACCCATCCATTTCCAGAACCAACAAAGCTTTTGACCTTTGTGGAATTTGCAGTCTGAAGTCTTAAGGTCAATTACAGATGTTAGATTGCCTAACAAATCAGCAATGACTCAGTGGACTCTGTTTTTCTGAAAAACCTTATGAGTTTGTCCAACAGTTTTTTTTTTTGTTTTTGTTTTTTCTTTTGGCAATTTTGATGACTACCAGAGTCGGCACATCGTGCGCATATTGTCTACAAGGATCTGAACCGTGCACTTATGTCCATACTAATGCACTTTGACGTAGCTAAACACATCTAAATGAAATGTTTTGCTAACATGCAGTATGACTTTTGAAATGCATTTAAAGAAAGACTTAAATTATTTACTATAATTTTAAATTAATACATTTTAGGTCAACTTAACGCTACCTTTCTGTTACACAGTACATCTGATTACACACATTACCACAGGTGTAATGGTGCAACTGCAACCTTAGTACCCCACATGCTTATGTGAAATGTCCTGTGGAGGATACCCCCATGACAACTGCTTGTGGTTAAATGAAGGTAAATGATACCAGGCATATCAGATGGATGCTGGTGTTGTAGAATAAAAAGTAATAATGTTATCAAAATGAGCAAGATAAGGCAACTGTTATGATGACTAAGAGGATGTGAACCAGACAGAGGGAGGAAGGAAGAAAGTCAGAGGAGCTGGGAGCAGATGAAAAGAAGAGCATGATTTAGAAACAAAGATAACCATGTAGTAGAAAGAAAGAAAGAAAGAAAGAAAGAAGGAAAGAAAGAAAGAAAGAAAGAAAGAAGGAAAGAAAGAAAGAAAGAAAGAAAGAAAGGAAGGAAGGAAGAAGGAAAGAAAGAAAGAAAGAAAAAAAGAAAGGACGGAAGGAAGGAAGGAAGGACAGGCAGCCTGTTCAAAATGGTGTCCTGAGCAGCTCAGTATTTATGCTGGCTAAAATGTCAAGTCATTCTGTCTGGCAACCTGCATCCAATACAGCTGTCCTCTATGTCCCTCTCAAACTATGCTAAGCTAGTAACATACATGAAAGAAAGATACTCAGTGTGATGAGACCCATTCAGTACTGTAAATTTGTGCAAATAGATAAGCTGATATTTGTGTTTCTGCTGGGCCCCTTACTAACAACAAATCAAGGACATTTTAAACTTTATGCAGTCAGTGATATTTGGGGTTAAGAAATGTTTCTCCCACTTGGCCATCCACATACTTTTGACTAAATATCATTATTTGCATTTAAACTAAAATTGTGAAAACTATAAAACATGTACACTGGCACTTGCCAGTGACAGGGTTCATTGATTGTCTGAACTTACACACTTACACATACTGTATATAGGTTCAGGGTTGAGCAACATCAAGATAAATTAAAGGTCTCTGAGTTTGTGTCTCTCTATATCTGAATATCATTGTTTCTCTCCAATGGCTCATGACATCCCCTGTGTGTCCTCGTGAATATATAAGGGACAGCATGGCAACTGGCAGTTGTGTTATTTTTTATGACACATCACATCAGTATTTGACCCTTAGAATACTCCAGGTACTGCATTCAAAACTTTATTTTAGCAAATGCATACTACATATACAGACAGGTGACATATTAAAGGAAAAGCTAACATATTGTAAAGTGTTGGGCCACCACATGCTAACAGAACAGCTTCTACGCACCAAAATCTCCCATAGCTGTTCAACTTGTTGAAATCTGGTGTCTGCAAAAATCATAGCATATGTCATAATCATAATCATCAGACTATTCATTTGACCCCTCATGCCCCATGGATGAAAGAGAGAACTCATTTACTCATGTTTTACTTTAATTTGTCACAAGTTTGTATATATACTATATGTATACTTGACCAATAACTTGTACGTATACTACAAACATACTTGACCAGAACCTTATGGTGGCTAATTTATGCTGAAGTTACTGCTATCACTGTATACCTGGTATCACTAAGCCAGTTTGCAGGTGTTATCCTTTCACAGTGGCTGTTGGTTTGCAAAGGTTTTAGCCTATAAACTTGCTGAGAATATACTGTACATGAGCTACAAATGTTACACTGAGGGACTTGACCCAGGACTGCAGTGTTTCTGAAATGGCCTTGACATTTTTGGCCAGTGGTTGCAAGTAACTAAATGGGCCATTATCATATAATAATTAAATTGCACCACTGCTATTTATACAATATGTGCTACTCAGCAGTATCAGCTGAATAAAAGGTCATGTTGTCCTTGCATTTTCTGCAACATGCCTCAGCAATATGTCACCTAATGTAAAGATGCCCAAGGGGAATGGATTCTTTCAACCTCTGTGGACTAGTTTCAGTAGGTTGAATAGAGGGAGAGACTGAAGGCAGACTGGGATGGGCTTGTCTGCTGCAGTGCCATTTGAATCCTCTCCAACCCTTCTGCAGTGCGCTGGAACCCAGTGCTGATGTTGAAAGACTCCCCTGTTTTTGCCCATCCCACATATCATCACTGCTGGTACATCACAGCACCACTGTCCAAAAGCACCTCGAGGTTCCAAGAATAGACAATAACAATAAATATGCATTTGAAATCCTGTAACCAGCATGAAGGCCTGAAGTGAGAGTCATGGGACAGTGGTCAAGGACACTAACATCAGCAACAGAGGAGACTGTGGACTATTATCATCTATAATACATATTAGTGCTTAAAATAGGTGAACACATACACACACATGCACAAAAGGAGAAAGTCATTGTGCTCGTCTGCCTCCCTTGCTGTCTAGCTCTCTCTGTTCTCTCTCTCTCTGCCTTTCTGTCTCTGGAGCAATCTAAAATTGGCCATGCTTGATGCATTAGCTCACTTTGACTAAAGCTTGCAGTGGAAAGCCAATGACAGGGGCAAGAAAAATGTCGACAGCCGATTTGTGCCAAATGTCTAATTCAATGTTGAAAAGCAGAATAAGTTGTCTGCTGACATTCTAGATTCAAAACTAGCTGAATTTTAAAGGGAATACTTGACAGAAGTTCTAAAATAGTCATATACTGGTTCATATTTTTTAGGAATTTAGTTCAAAGTGCATGATTAGTCATTTGACTAGTATAAAAAACAACATGGGAAGGTTCAGATTACAGGACTTAAACAATATGGCAGCACTTGTAGAGGAGTGTGCGGATGATTTTGACAGAATGAAATGCATCTTCAAAAACCACTGATGCAGGTGTTTTTGGTGCATCACCTCCAATAACAGCTAATTATTTTGGACTGACTGGACTGACCTAAGATTACAGTGAAGCATCTAGATTGACAGGACATCAGCAGCCTGTATGTGAGGCCAAGTCACTGGACTGGCAGCCCACAGTAACCGCTCACTGTTCAGGGGAAATGTCTCAGCATTAAGATGGATAAGACACATATCTCATGCAGCTTTGCATGTAATATAGTAAGGATGCTACAAAAACATACTTTGCATGTACTGCAAATGTGTTGCTCCATATATCAGAATATTTTAGAAAATGTATTATTATGTATGTGTTACAACAATTTGTAGATGGAAACATCAGCACAACATGTAGACTGTACAAATTACTCCCTTAACAGTCTTTTAACATGTACAAGTTAGGCATTGGAGAGATTACATTTTGCAGAAACTTAAGTGTTGCAGATCAGTGTTTGACCTTTTAGGTTTCACTGATTTATATCAAATGAATAAAGGTTTGTACATGTGATTGTAAGACTCTGTTGTGAGATGACAAACTCAACAGGCATTTTAGCTGAGTTTCACAAAGCATCTTAATCTAAACTTCATCTTATGAGGTTTGGGTTAAAAGCTCAGAAATGAGTCAATGGCACTGAGTTATATTAAGTTATATAAATCAAAATATATACAACTTTTAAATTTTGGGCAGCATGGTGGTGCAGTGGTTAGTACTGTTGCCTTACAGCAAGAACCAGGTTCAAACTTGCATCCACAAGGGCATCTAGTATAAAAACTGTTCCAGATCAAATATGCCTATCAAGTGAAACCCCTAATAGGGAGCAGCTGAAGGAAGAAAAAAGTTTAGCTGCAGTCACTTTATGGCCAGGAAACAACTGACTGCTGTTCGTCTGGTCGCTATCCGTGGTGCTGAAAATACAGAACCAGATCTGAGGTCCTATGATTTTCCCAGAACACAGGCTACTCTAAGTCACGCCAAGTTAATATCTTAGTCAGTTTATTCATAATGGTGAATATCTATCTATCTATCTACTTAGCTAACTAACTAAAACGAACACCCACGTAGCTCCTTAGCCCACGTGGTTCAGAGTGAAAGGGACCCCGGACCACTGGCAGACAGGCAGAGGGGAGTGTTCCCTCCCCTCCCTTCGATCAGTGGACAAAACAAAGCTGCTTGGACTCGCCTTGTTAGCGGCAGAGCCTAAGATATATAAGGAGCAGACAGAGGAGGTCTCAGTTGCTGTGAGAGCCATACACCCCTCACCTGCACACACACATACACATAACACACATACACCCACATACACACTCGCAGCACGGCTCCAGGTCCAGTACTGTCTTCTTTCATTCCTGCGCCACATTCCCTAAGGTAGTCTGGCCGGATGAGTTACCCGGTGGACACATTAGGAAGCCCCTTTAGGCGTGTTATGGATACTAGGACGACCAGCTACGGCTAAAACCCCCCCGGGGGCACCCCCCAAAAAAAACCCGCGCCCCCCCCCCTCCAGCGGCTATCGCTCCCAGTCTTGGTCGCGGGCAAGCCCCGTCTCCACCATGACCCCAGCTTACAAGAGGAGCGTTAATGTACCAGTATCCCGAGCTTACAGTTCAACTGTGCTCAGCTCCGCCGACAGCGTTGATTATTGTCAAACCTCCATCCTGAACGGTGACTACAAGCGATCTAATGAGAAAGAGCAACTTCAAGGACTCAACGACCGGTTTGCTGTTTACATTGACAAAGTGCACTACCTGGAACAGCAGAACAAGCAGATCGAGGCAGAGATCCAGGCACTGCGGCAGAAGCAGGTGTCGCGCTCCCAGCTGGGCGACCTCTATGACCAGGAGCTGCAGGAGCTGCGCTCGGTGCTGGAGCAGATACACCATGACAAGGCACAAATTCAGCTCAGTACCGACCACATTGAGGAGGACATCCAGCGGCTAAGGGACCGCTTTGACGAAGAAGCTCGCATCCGGGAGGAGACAGAGGCCATAATCCGTGTCCTGAAGAAGGACACGAAGGACTCGGAGTTGGTGAAGTCTGAGTTGGAGAAGAAAGTTCAGTCGCTGCAGGATGAGGTCGCCTTCATCCGTAACAACCACGAGGAAGAGGTGAGCGACCTCATTGCCCAGATTCAGGCGTCTCAGGTGACAGTGGAGAGGAAAGAACTCCAGAAGGCAGACATCACCGAGGCTCTGAGGGAGATCCGCTGCGAGCTGGAGGGCCACTCCAATCAGAACCTGCAGCAGGTGGAGAACTGGTTCATGTGCCGCTACGCCAAGCTCACCGAGGCTGCCGAGCAGAACAAAGACGCCATAAAGTCCGCGCGGGACGAAATATCCGACTACCGTCGTCAGCTGCAGTCCAAGACCGTGGAGTTGGAGTCCGTCCGCGGTACAAGAGAGTCACTGGAGAGACAGCTGAATGACATCGAGGACCGCCACAACAGCGACCTGGCCAGCCTACAGGTACAGTAGGGAAACAGCTCCTAGGTAGCCACACAGCCGTGCGTAAAGAAGTGGTTATATCGTTTGAATAGACTGTTAAAGGACAGCCAAGCTACTTATTGATGTTTTGCAACTGAACAAATATTTTTGTGAGTTCACAATGTAATAATCTAGGTTTGGTTCGCCATAGTGATAATGAAGAGATAAAGTTAAGAGTTCATGCTTTTATAACTGACGCAGTTGTTATTTCATTTGGACTCAAAAATAGAAACATCCTTAATTACAGGTATATTCAAACAAATCACATCTTCTTCCTAAATCACGCGTGTTAAAACCTTTTCTGCAGCGTAATGATTGCCTTATGCGCGTCAGTGCGCGTACATTCACTTAGGGCTGACTTTTTTTTCGCAGGCTTGAGAGATTTACGAGCGTCAGGAAGCTGCTGAAGGGAAACACTGCAGCAGACTCTCTCTCTCTCTCTCTCTCTCTGTTATGCTGAGTCAGAGGCATGGGTCGATGCCTTCATTGGCTCGGCTCTTACATCACACCACTGAGACTGTGGAGCGCGGGTGGGGGCGTAATGACAGAGTGTGAAGGCTGCCCTTGAAAAAGCCATTCAACACATTTACGATACTGTATTGCGTCAGAATATTTTAATAGACAGACAGAGCCTACAGAATGTGCGAAGAGAACAAAGAAGGGTTCAGCTAACAGGGGATGAATTGATTAAATGATTAAAATTATAAATTATTTGAAAGTCTGTAAAAGTTTCCATGTGTCAGTGATTTTGAAAGCTGTATAATTTGAACCTGGATACAGTTTTGCTGCATGTAATCAACCTTATAATATCTTTGCTTTGTGTTCATTTAGGAGACAATTCACCAGCTGGATAATGAGCTCAAGAGCACCAAATGGGAAATGGCTCGTCACCTGCGCGAGTATCAGGACCTGCTCAATGTCAAGATGGCCCTGGACATTGAGATTGCTGCATATAGGTATATACTGATGTAGATCTGACATGTGAAAAGTAGTTTAGGAACAGCATGTACAGTGATTTTACAGCATTTCTTATCTGTATCATAAGAAGATTTTAATGTATCATGTATTTCTTGTCTCAACAGGAAACTCCTAGAGGGTGAAGAGACCCACTTCAGCACTTTCCCTTATCGCCAGACGGTCACCTCCACCAAAATTTCAAAGCCTAAGTCAGAGGCTCCGAAGCTTAAGGTGCAGCACAAGTTTGTGGAGGAGATCATTGAGGAGACGAGGGTGGAGGATGACAAGTCTGATATTGACGAGGCCCTGGCAGAAATTGCACATGAGCTGTCTGCCACACTTGAAGAGGGTGGAGAGGAGGGACAGGAGAAGGTGGGGGAAGAAGGAGAGGGTGAGGAAGCAGAGGGTGAGGGAGAAGAAGGTGGAGAGGAGGAGGAAGTTGTTGCTGCTACTGAAGCCAAAGTTAGCTCTAGTGCACCCACTAAGGAGGAAGAGGAAGAGGAGGAGGAGGGAAAAAGTGGTGATGGGGAGGGAGAAGGTGGTGAGGAGGAAGAGAAAGAAGAGGAAGGTGAAGGGGAGGATGAGGGAGAAAAGGGGGGTGATGCAGAGGAAGATAAAGAAGGAGAAGAGGGAGGAGAGGAGGAAGTTCAGGAGACCGTATTGAGCTCCAAAGCTCCTGTGTCTAAAGCCTCTCCTGACAAAGAGAAGGCCGAAGACAAAGAAGGCAGTGGGGGAGAGGAGGAAGCAGCTGACGAAGCTGGAGCTGAAGAAGGTGGTGATCAGGATGAAGATGCAGCCAGTGACAAAGGATCCAAAAGTGGAGATGAGAAAGAGGAAAAAGAGGATGTAGACAAAGACAAAAAGGAAGATGAAAAGAAGGTGAAAGAAGAGAAAGCAGATGACAGTTCAGAAAAAGTTGAAGCCAAGAAAGAAGCTCCAAAAACAGAAGCTGCAAAGCCTGAGGCCAAGAAGGAAGAGACTGCCAAAACAGAGGCATCAAAACCAGAATCCCCCAAGTCTGAATCACCTAAACCTGCATCTCCTAAGTCTGAATCACCTAAACCTGCATCTCCTAAGTCTGAATCACCTAAACCTCTCCTAAGTCTGAATCACCTAAACCTACATCTCCTAAATCTGAATCACCTAAACTTGCATCTCCTAAATCTGAATCTCCCAAGGAGGGCTCACCAAAGGCTGAATCCCCCAAACCTAGCTCCCCGAAGGCCGAGTCTCCGAAATCAGAATCCCCAAAAGCTGAATCCCCCAAAACAAAGACCGCCAAACCTGATGCTCCTAAGGCTGCTGATGAGACCTCAGAGAAAGACAGTGGCTCATCAGAAGACAAGAAGGTAGAAAAGAAGGATGTGGCCATGAATGGCGATATAGACAAGAGCAGCCCAGAAGAGAAGGGCAAGAAGGATGAGGGGAAAGAAGATGATGTGATTGCTAATGGTGTGGATGAGAGCCCTGTTAAGGAAGATGGCAGCCAGAAAGTGGTGATCACCAAGACCGTGGAGACCATCACCACCGGAGAGGACGGATCTCAGCGCGTTACCAAATCTATCACTGTGACCGAGACGGTGAAAGAGTCGGAGGAGGTGCAGCAGGAGAAGCTGGTGTCCACCAAGAAGATGGAGAAGCACTCCACCCAGTCCATCAAGCAGGTGACAGACGGCGACTGAGCAGACTCCAGACAGATGATCCAGAGAAGGAGGGGCAAGGGCCAGGACAAAAAGAAAAGCAATCAACTCAGAACTAACATAACAAAGAAAATCATACAGCTAGAGCGATGTAATAAAGATAATCACTCTCAAACATACAAAACAAATCATAGAAAGAAGCCAAAACTTAAATGCTATAAATTTTAAAAAATGCATGTTGAGTGAAAGCTTTAAATGGGCTTCGCTGCAGACGCGGTCAGGAGCAAGTGACTGAGACATTTTATCCTCTTTTTCTTTCTGCAGTTCATGGGTGAGCTCACAGGAGTTGGTGGTGGGGCGCCTCTGCATGCTAGCTCAGGGGAGGGGAATACTGTCCTCTCTTATCTGTGTGTATGGTAGAAATATGCTGTAAAAGAGTAAATATTTAAAAGGAATAAATGAGTGACAGAAAACCCGAGAGGATATTTTTTTTTGTTTAAGTAAAAAGAGGAGGACATGCAGGTGGGAGGGTCCTCGATATAGACAAACGCTCTACTGAAGAAGCCTTACATGACACATGAAGTTATCAACTGAGCCAAAAAGAAACTAACAACAAACACACAACGTACAGTGAAGAAAGACGCAGGTAGTAACATGATAAACACGTCCATATACAATACACCCAATAACCGAAGCAAATTCAAGCTTAAAACCTGAAGAAACTCCTAGCCTTAAACATGCTTTTATCAGCATTTGTTATGTTTACCTGAGTGCAAAAAAAATAAAAAATAAAAAATAAAAAAAAGTGCGCAGATACATGCATTCACATACAGTATGCATAGGATGGACTTGAATTTAAATACAGATATAAATGAGGTGCTACTGTTTGCAATCCAATGTGTTTACTCATCATGAATGATTTCCCAGCAGCATTTGCTCAATAAATGTCATAATGGAGTAAAAATGATGTCTCTTGTTATTTCATATTGTGTGCAGTTCAATTATATATACAGGTGTCTACTATTTCAATCAGCTGGCAGCGAAGAGCTTTACAATAAATGCATATTTGTTAAACTTAAAAAAGAAAAGATTATTTCAAATCTAATTTATACAGTTCTTATACTCCCTTGAATGTGCTTCTGATTTAGGATGCCATGAAATTCTAGGTATGTGGCTCTGTTTTGGTCATTCAGCAGCGATTTAAACCCACAGAGTGATAATAGATGTTATCACTCAAAGGGTGGAAGAAAAGAAATAGGACTGCATCCATGTCTACAAATTTTTATCATCAGTTTTTTTTAAACCCATCACTGGGGCAGTATAGTCCACCTAATGCAGTCAATCTGCTGCTGCTGCAGGCTGTCTACTCATATCACCAAAAGAAACAGAGCAGCTGCTGCATGATACCAGGTGTCAGAGGAAAATGTGTATCCCTGTGTGTGTCTGTGTGGATCACATTAGGGAAGATTACAGATGTTGTACTTCTGAAACAGATTGAAAACATTTACCACTAGTTAGTAAGTGCAATGCTGCAGGTCATCTTGTATCAAAATATAAGTAGTTTATAATGGTGCCGGTTTTTATATTTCATGTTAACAAAGTAATGAAAAACAGAACACACTGTCACATTAGAAATTACACTGCTCACCCTTAGTAAAAGCATGTAGTAGTAGTAGTATTAGAGTTTTTGCTGCTGTTATTTGCCTTTCTGACAGTGATATGAATTGGATGAATTTTGTCATGTAACTGAGATTTCTGAGCTACTGACTTCATGACTGTTCTTCATACTGTTACACTATGCTTTAGCATTTACTATTATCCTTTAAGTGCTATTTGTGCCACAGTGGCCACTGTTAAACAGAGGTTACATATTAATGGTAAAGGTAGTAGTACTATGTGAAAAACATATAAAGTGTTCTGTGCCTTCAGTGGGAGCTACAAGAAGTCTGATAAATGACTGGGGCTGAAGACACGCATGTGGAGTCCGAAATAAATTTGCTTAACTGACAAGTAGCCCAATGCAATTCTCTACTCATATATAATGTATCTGCTAGTGG
>NW_018127982.1:538539-545463 GCF_001952655.1 Monopterus albus
AGTGCCCAAAGCCCTGCCAAAAGGTTAGCCGATACTGGCAAAACACACCAGGCCAGCTGTGGATGGTCAGGTTGCACTGTGGGTAATGTAGTCATCACAGGATAATGACACCTTGAGTTTGAGTGGAATGGTCCATATACTGTAAAAGGGTGGCACGGCGGACAGTGGTTAGCGCTGTCCCCTCACAGCAAGAAGGTTCTGGATTCCAGTCTTTCTGTGTGGAGCTTGCGTGTTCTGCCTGTACCTGCGTGGGTTCTCTGTGGGTGCTCCAGCTTCCTCCCACCGTCCAAAGACGGGCAAAGAGGGCTCAGACTTTGGAGGCTTATACATCAGCTGTTCTGGACTATGTGCAGTTCTGTACTGATGCTGTCCTACCTACAAAGTTCATCAGGGTTTTTCCAAATCGGAAACCATGGTTGGACAGTACAGTGTCACCTCTGCTCAAAGTTCTGGACGCTGCCTTCAGATCAAGTGACAGGCTGGCCTATAGCAGGGCCCGGAAAGAACTAAAGAAGGTCATCCAGCTGGCCAAACGCAGGTACAAACAGCGCATTGAGGGGCACTTCATGAATAACAACACACAGAGTATGTGGAGAGGCATCAAAACAATAACAGACTACAGAGGCAACAACCAGCAGGTCAGCCATGATCCCACCCTCCCTGACACTCTGAATAGTTTCTTTGCACACTTCAATACACGTGGCAGCAGAGTAACTATACAACTCCCTCAGCTTAAGGAACAGCACCAGCCCCCAGTCCTGCAGCTACACCAGGTGAGCACCTGAGGAGGATCAACACCAACAAAACCACAGGACCAGATAGGCCGGGTTTTGAAGCTATGTGCTGACCAACTGGCAGGAATTTTCCTGGACATTTTTAATCTGTCCCTGCATCTTGCTTCATTCCCTGTGTGCCTCAAGTACTCCATCATTGTGCCTGTGCCCAAGAGACCAGCTGTCACCTGCCTCAAAGATTACCACCCTGTTGCCCTGACACCAGTAATTATGAAGTGCTTTGAGAGGATCGTCCTAAAGCACATCAAGGATGTCATCCCTGTTGGTCTGAACAACCATCAGTTTGCCTACAGAGAGAACCGATCAACAGAGGATGCTGTCTCAATAGCATTACACACAGTCCTGTCCCACCTGGAGCATCCTAACACTTATGTCAGGATGCTATTTGTTGACTTCAGTTTGGCATTTAATACTGTAATCCCAGACAAAATGGCACTGAAACTACACAATCTGGGAATGCCTGCCATGATGTGTCATTGGATTAAGGACTTCCTCACTAACAGGCCTCAAGTGGTGAGAATCGGAAGCTGCACATCATCTACACTGATCCTGAACACAGGCGCACCACAGGCCTGTGTGCTCAGCCCAGTTCTTTTCACTCTGTTTACCCATGACTGTGATGCTATTCACCCCACAAACACAGTAGTGAAGTTCGCAGACAACACCACCATTGTGGGTCTCATCTCGGACAATGATGAAACTCACTACAGAGAGGAGATCCAGCACCTGACGAGGTGGTGTTCAGATAACAATCTTGTCCTGAACACCAACAAGACTAAGGAAGTCATTGTGGATTATAGGAGGTCCAGGAAGACAAAGCATGCTCCTCTTCTCATACACAGGGAGGTGGTGGAGCAAGTGGATAACATCAAGTTC
Source organism: Monopterus albus (assembly GCF_001952655.1). Classification (NCBI taxonomy): domain Eukaryota; kingdom Metazoa; phylum Chordata; class Actinopteri; order Synbranchiformes; family Synbranchidae; genus Monopterus; species Monopterus albus. The sequence continues at coordinate 540,210 of NW_018127982.1, forward strand.
CTGGGCATCCACATCACATCTGACCTGACCTGGTCTCTGAACACATCCTGTCTGGTGAAGAAAGCCCAGCAAAGGCTCTTTTTCCTCAGGAAGCTGAAATGTGCTGGTCTCTCCTCTGAGCTGCTCGCAAACCTCTACAGAGCGAGAGTAGAAATCATCCTCTGTCTCAGTGTGACAGTGTGGTACGGGAGCTGCACTGCACAGGACAGAAAGGACTTGACCCAGGTGGTGAGAACAGCTCAGGGCATTGTAGGGAGTCCTTTTCTGGATGTGGACTCACTATACACTGACCGGATCCAGAGGAGGGCCAGACGGATTGCTGCAGACCCCACCCACCCAGGCAACAGTCTGTTTGTACCTCTTCCCTCCAGGAAAAGGTACAGGAATATAAAGACTAAAACAAACAGACTGAGACACAGTGTCTTCCCCAGAGCTGTGAAATCAATCACCCCCCCTAACCCCTAGTCACACACACAACCTCCCCCCTGTGGACAGACACAGAACACTGGACCTCACACCTCTTCCTAAAGACTGAGATTTGCACTGAGCTGCACCTTATAATGTTACTACACTCTTGCTGTAACACGCTGCTGACCTGATTAGGTCCCATACATCCTTTTTTATTTGTTCATATTTTTATATTGACTTATATAATTGTGTGTTATGTAAATAATATGTCTGTCTTTTAAGCCGAGAGCTGCCGGAAGAAATTTCGTTGTGCTTTGCATAATGACAATAAAGATTCTTGACTCTTGAAAGACATGCAGCTTAGGTTGATTGGTGACCTAAATTGCCCCCAGGAGTGGTTGTGTATCTAGCCACAGGGGTTTCAGTGGTTTCTGTGCTGGTCCCAAGCCAGAATAAGTAGAGAGGGTTGTATCAGGAAGGGCATCTGGCATAAAACCGTGTCAAATTACTCATGCGAATTGGATTCACTGTGGCGACCCCTAATGGGAGCAGCCAAGAGTAGTAGTACTAGGTCCATATAGTGTAAAGTCTATGGCTGGAAACAACGAAGATCTCCTAGGATGTTTCAAACCTGTTTAATTGTTTTACTTTTGTAATAAAACCACTGTGCCGTGCTAGAGTATAACAATAGCAGAAATAGATACATACAGTACCATAAAGTTGGTTTCACAGCCTTATCTTTTTTCTTAGATCTTTTATGTTATATATTACATCTTATATCTTTTATATCTTATCACAGCTGTATCGTATCCTTATCATATGTTTGCTAGCACTAACTACCAGATGTGGAAAGCAACTAAATAGGCCTACATTTATTCAAGTCTTATTTTGAGGTAATGTACCTGTACATTACTTGAGTATTTTCCTTTTTTCCTACATCAAACTTTAACTATATTTCAGAAAAAAATATTGCACTTTGTAGTCACTACACTTATTTGATAACTTTAATTAGTTAAAGCCACTTTTCAGAATGAGATTAATGAAACAAAATACAATATAATCAAACGACTTTATTTATCCCTGGTGGAAAATTCACAAGCTACCCAGCAGTATGATAAGTACCTCAATTTATAGGCATATAAGGTTGCTAAAATTAGCCCCACCTTTACCAGCTGCAGCATTAAATGTGATGTTTATAATAATGCATCAGTAACTATAATCCAATAATATGATATACAGTAATGTGAATTGTGCCATTCTGCATTATGAGTACTTTTACTTTTGATATAGTTTGTTGCTAATACTTGTATACTTTTAAGTAGGTGACATTTTAGCCATCGGTTGAGTTGGCGCCGCAGATGGCTGCCTTGGTTCTGTACTGGAAACAAATTCTTTGTGTGTAACATACTTGGCCAATAAAAGGTGACTATCCTTAATTTTGAAAGCGCAAGCTTTACTTGAAACAAAGTATCTTTACACTGTGGTGTTGCTATTCTTGCTTAAATAAACAATCTGAGTAGTTCTTAGCATTAAACTACAAGTCATAATGTTAACATACCATAAGAATGAAATCTATTTACTGGTTATGAATCGAAGTTTTCACTTCTAAGAGGAACTCTGTTGTTTTTTTAGCTTTTAAAAGTCTCATGAAAATCAGGAACACCCGAGGTGAATCAGAAACAAGTGTAGAGCATCAGATGTCCTCAGCTCTCACAAAAACTGCACTGTAAATACATATACTTCAACTATTTGACAGAGGTAAATGTTAAATCAAGACTTGTGTTTGTTTCACCATACTTAAAATCAATGACACATGTGGCTTTAAGAAGTGTTTATTTAAACACCAAAAGGTCACACATTCACTTTTGCATTCAGCATTTACACATGGTGTGCTACTCTCATTAGGAATTGTGCAACCAGACTTTATGGACTGCAATGGATATTGGTGAGCGGTTAATCTTGACTTTTGTTGCTGTAAATGGCTTTTGGAGTGTTTTATTGAGCACCATGTTACCAAGCAGATTTGAGAGGAAAGCGCTTTTGCCTCTACTGGTTACTGAGCTGTTTGTATGTGGACAGTCTGGACAGAGGTTTGCGGAGGCTATTGGCTTACTTCTTATCTTTTGTGCTCTTTTCTTGTGCCTCCTCAGCTTTTTCTTCATCTTTCTCCTTTTTGGCATCAGCTTTGTCATCTTGTTTTGGAGCAGCTTTGTCTTCTTTCTTGTCATCAGCTTTATCTTTTTTCTCATCGCTTTTTTTTGCTTCTCCCTTCTCCTCTTCCTTCTTTGCACCCTCATCTTTGTCATCAGCTCCTTTTGTTTCTTCCTCCTCCTGAGCCTCTTCTTTGGCTTCAGTTTTGTCTCCTTTGTCCTCTTGCTCCTCTTCATCTTCAGTGGCCTCTGTCACCTCTTCCTTTGGCTCTGCCTCATCACCACCTGTATCAATACATGAGAATTCTATAATTAGCCATCATAAGCAAGTACAGTAGGCTGTAGATTAAAAAAATATACTAACCCTTTTCTTCCTCCTTAGCCTCTTCATCTTCTTCTTTGGCTGCATCTTCATCTTCTTTCTCCTTATCTCCCTCCTCCTCTTCTCCCTCTTCCTCCTCCTGCTTCTCCTTTGTCTCCTCTGTTTCTTCTCCTCCCTCTTCTTCCTTCACCTCCTCCTCTTCTTCCTTTACCTCCTCTTCTGCCTCCTCCTCCTCCTCCTCCCCGGGTGGACTGGCTGCTGCTTGCTGGGCGTGGCCGGCAGAGATAATCCCCTCAGTGGTGCTCACACTGGAGCTGAGCAGGCGAGATGTCATTAGGTAGGAGGTGCCAGAGCTCACGCTAGTGAGAATGGGCCGGCCGAAGGAGGGAGCTGACAAAGTGTGGCCGTACAAAGAGGAAACTCCACCAGCCATTCCTACACTGAAGCGAGACTCCTCCCCTTCTAGCAGCTTCCTGTACAAATTGTTGAGAAGAAAAGTGATGGGAGCTCTCTTTAAAAGTATAGTTTTTATCTACTATGGTATTTGATATAAAGTGAGGAAAGTGAACAGCACATTTATCCTAATCTCCAAAATTAGGGTTTTATCCCATTGATCCTTCTTACCTATATGCAGCAATCTCAATGTCCAGAGCCATCTTGACATTTAGAAGGTCCTGGTATTCCTTCAGGTATCGTGCCATTTCCTGTTTGGTGCCTCTCAGCTCACTCTCCAACTCTTCAATTGTGTCCTAAACAGAAGACAAAGTAAAGTCTTTTATAAGTGACAAGGGCATATAGCATGTCATATGATGAAATGAAAACCTAAAAAACCTAAAAAGGAGCATTTTTAAATATTAATGCCCTAAAAATCTAAAGATCTGAATAACTAATGACACATCAAAATAGAATATTTGTGCAACCACTTCTGACCTGCATAGCAGCTATCTCAGCACTCTGCTTTTCCTCTATCTCATGCAGCTGTTTCACCAGGGATTCATTGAGGCCTCTAGATGCGTCAATCTCCAGCAGGCAAGCCTGGAGCTGGCGTCGATACTCTCCTGCTTCATCTTTGGAGCTTCTTATAGCATTGCTGTGCTGGGCCACAGTTTCAGTCAGGGAGCCTACCTTTCCTTTGAACCACTCCTCTGCTGCCTGCATGTTTCTTGCTGCCAGCCTCTCATACTGGGACCGGATGTCCCTTAGAGCACCTGAGAGGTCTGGAGTGGCAGCCTCAGACTCCACAGCCACCTGGACACCTAGCTGGACTTGGGCCTGAAGCTCAGATACTTCACCTTCATGAATCCTCTTGAGGAAGGCCAGCTCCTCCAGCAGAGTTTCAACACTCTTCTCCAGCTCGGTCTTAGCTAAGGCAGCCTGGTCAGCCTCACGTCTTGCATCCATCAACCTGCCCTCAGCCTCTTCACGGGCCAGCACTTCTTCCTCATATCTACCCTGCAAGGCACTCAGGGTTTGCTCCAGTCGCTCTCTCTGGCCCAGGATAGCCTGTTGTTCTGCCCTGGCCTCATCTACAGCTGCTCTCAGGGACCGGGCCTCTTGCTCATACAGTGCTCTCAGGCGGGACGGCTCAGTGTGCCTCTGCCTCAGTAGCAGCAGCTCTGCCTCCAAGGCACGGTTCTGCTGCTCCAGCTCATGCACTCTCTCAATGAAGCCAGCAAAGCGGTCATTAAGGTCCTGCAGCTGGCTGCGCTCTTCGGTGCGTATGGTACGAAATTCAGAGCTGATATGTGCCGCCTGGCTGAGCTCCAACTCCAGGGAAGAGGCTGGTGAGGAGGAGGATAACAGCAACCGGCTGGGAGAGGAGTACTGCACACGGGAGGAGGAAAATGGGGAAGTGTGAGAGGGATAGACAGAGTGGGTCCTCCCTCTGGTCACCATCACACGAGAGGGAGCCTCAGTGTACCAGCGTCTATATGACGAGGTGGAGTAGTATGGGTCATACCCGATACTACTCATGGCTGAGTGGTAGGACGACAGGCTGCTATCCCTCTCCTCTTTGTGTATGCAGAGCTGTAGGAAGGGCTCAAGTTTAAGCTTTGACTGCTTGCTGCTGCAGCAGCCTGTGCTTTTATACTAGGACAGTGAGCTCTGACGCAGGCGCTTTCCCCAAACACTGACAATGCAGGCTCAATAGTATTGAGCCTTATTAACCCTACTGACAATAGGTTTAAACTGCAATGGCAAGAAATTAGACCAGATAGGGACCAAAATTACATTATAAAGTTGAATGCTTCTGTTTGGCTCATCCTAACTTTGACAGTGATAGTACTGAACCAAGCCAATTTTCTAAATAAAATAAAATTACAAAACAGGTTTATCAGACAGTGCAAAACAGAAAATATAGCACATCACCTAA
>NW_018127982.1:545604-559208 GCF_001952655.1 Monopterus albus
CGCTGTCCTAATCTTACTGTGACACAGCATTTTTCCTACTGGTGGAGAACAGAATTACAGCCGTGACCTTGAATGACCTGCAATGAAAATTCCACCCAAACACAAGGTAAGAGGTGAAGACAGTATAGAGCAAGTAAAGCTATATAACTGAAGTTGAAATAGTTAGAATTTGTAGAAATACCACAAATATACTGTTTTAATTTCATGGTTTGCCATTAGGTCCTGTAGTGCTCATACACTACCATGTGTGTTTTTTCCTTAATACTAACAGTTCTTGTCTTTTTCAGACTCTGCCAAAGGTCCTTGTGGAAAACTAACAGCATATATTTTTCGAGTGCTATCACAGGTAGAAACATGGCTGGTTTGTGCATACTGTATCTTGAATCTGGTATTAATTTAGTGTGATGATGGTGGTGGTGGTGGTGATGATGACATGCCTAAATAAAAACTGCAGTATTTCAGTCTGTGCAATAAGAATAACAAGTATACTAATCAACAAGCACAATAACCACATATCAAACTTTCAAATAAACATATTATACCTTTCTTCAAATGAAAGAAAAGCCTTTTTGCTCTTTGTTAGGTTTGTTTTTCTTAATTTTATAAAAACCCAGACAGCCTCTCTCATCTGCAGCACAAATATCCCTGGAGGTCAATCACATCCAGTTGCTGACATGCATTGTTTTGCCCTTGAGTGACTGGCCAGTTTGTGTATAAATCTATGCAGGTATTCAGTGGCTCAGTGGAAGTTGTTGGGAGATTCATTTAGCTTTTGAACTCTAATGGCACGTATTGCAGTGTTTTGCAGCTGTACTTCTCTTTCTCTCTGGGTGTGGGGGTGTCTGTAAACATACAGTAGTGTGCAAGATGTTTGCATGCCTTTGTTTGTGTATGTGCATATCTGAGCCATAATGTCTGTGCTTCAGTAATTTGTCTATACAGCTAAGACAGTGCTGTCCCCAAACAGAAAAGAGGCTGGGTGTGGGAGGTGGGAGAATTTACTGGGAGCTGCACAGACAATGCTGCAGGCTGAGTCATTGAAACAGCTGTGAGCACACTCCCTTGTGCACACTTTCTTACACGCTAACAGCAATAATTTTCACCACAGTCATATTTGACAGACAAGATAGAGCACCTGGGGAAATGGAACAGACCAAATTTACCTATGAATTATGGTATAGTGCTGATTTCTAGGTTGTTGGTTGTTCTCTTGGTGAAGCTGACACAAACTTTAAATTTTAGCTGTGCTAAGCAACAAACTATTACTGGCAACATTTCTAGCAACTTCCAACATCAACGCTTCATACACCTGACAAAACCAGCTACTTTGTGGTGTTCGGCAACCGTATCCCAAAACACTCAACCTCAAGCAACTATCAACAGTTGTTCTGTAATTTGTCTAGACAGCTAAGACAGTGCTGTGCCCAAACAGAAAAGAGACTACATTAACCTAAAAATACACAGCCACCCTGAGACACAGAACAAAATGAACACTCCCAGGGATGTTTCTGCTTCAGTATTCATCTCCTAAATGTGTGACTGCAGTGTGTTCAGTAGCCATTCTGTAACTTTGTCTCTCAGCTGTTTGGTGTTGGGCAGGTAGGATACATTTGGTTTGCATGACTCAGTGGGGTTGATGAAGTAAACATGCTGCAAATCCAAAACTGTGCACTAAACAGACTAAAAGCTCCAGAGAGCTGCAGAGCTGGGCATTATAGAAATTCTCTATTATTTTGGTATTTAAAACTGCTTTCATTTTGCTTTTGTGAACATCAAATCACCAAAAATCTAAAGTGGCATAGCCACAAAATTGCACAGACACTGTTTTTCCTGTAGAGCTGTCCTGGATGTACAGTATAAAATCCTAACTGCTTTTCATGATCACAGGTTGGTATCAGGCCAGGAGTTCCATTAATAATATATTTCTGGACTATTGTAATTCTTTTTATTTCTAAATATGGCTCATAATTTGATTTGGAAGAAGCAGAAGGCATCAACTTTATCTGACAGGTCAGCATTAGCTCTGTGGCTTAGTTTCCAAGCTTCATCAGCAGTTTTTATGTCTCTCTTGTAGGTTTCAGTGCATTTTTGCTTCCCAACAATAAATTTGAAGAAGATACTGCACAGTATTTGGCTTTGATTATTTGTCTCAGTGGCATATAATATTTCCAGTAGGGTGGAGTGCTACACATTCCTCAACTCGTGACTCGGAATAACTTGAAGCATTAAGTATAATTTTAAAATATATGCGTGCAGTGAAACTAAAACAAGACAATTTACTATTGGCAATTAGATCTTTTGGTTTGCAGTTAGCCTGCACAAAATATACAACTGCGAAGACTAATAACAATATGTGTGGAGCACCTCTAACATTTTCTTTGTAAAACCTTAGAATTTATTTCCCAGGTGATTTTATCCCATAAAATCACTGTTTATGGGATGCAGTGCCAAGCTTGCTCAGTCTTACTGAATGTAATGTGAAATGTTGCAAGGTGCATATAAAGTGTAAAAATGTGTGGTACTAGAGCAACACCTAGAGGTGATTGACTGCAATGACACTACAAATTCTTCTGTCTGTGGAAGATTTAACAGCGATTTTATGATAATTATTTTCACATAAGACCGGGTTGAGCCCTTATGAGTGTGGATGTAGTTCAGTATCTTTGGGGAGACATAGCCTTTTGCTGTTGCTCCATCTTACCTTGTTCATAAGATTTAACTTACATTGTATTAACAATAATGGCAGACACTGGCAACTTAACTACATGTACAGTACGAGAAACATGAGCACATGGATTTTATCCTAGTGCACCAAAGTCTTGAAACTGAGTGGACCTGTATGAACCTCATTCTCATTACATTCTCACCACAGAGCAAAATGCCTTCTAAACATTTGTAATATTTACTAAACATCATTTTTTTCACAATGCACTGAGCTGCAGTTCTTCCCTCAGTGATGAAACTGTTCATCTGAGAGCGAAGTGCCTTTTGCAGCCACTCTGATCTTTACACTTTTGTTCCACAGATCTCGGTTTAAAAGTCATGTTGCTATTTTGGCTTAATATCTGACCTCTGGCCTTCCCAGCCATCACATGTCCCACCAGCTAAGCAGAGGTCTGGCTCTATTGGCAGGGCTTGTATGTCCATCAGAGCGTGAATGCCTCTCACAGGTGGAAAGTAAAGGAGGCCTGAATGCTATGCACTGTCACTATCCAGGCTGCTATAAAAAGAATGTGGTATGCTGGCTGGGGCTCACTGTTGGTCAGCCAGTGTGTGTGTGCACAACTTAGAAGGGCTGAGGGTACTGTGTTTGGTTTAAGGCAAACTCAGGAGAAACACTGAAAGCATGACTGCTGTGCATCGTTTGGTTATTGTCCGCCATGGTGAGAGTGTGTGGAACCAAGAGAACCGTTTCTGTGGCTGGTTTGATGCTGACCTCAGTGAGAAGGGGATGGAGGAGGCCAAGCGTGGAGCCCAGGCTATCAAGGATGCAGGCTTAAAATTTGATGTGTGCTACACCTCTGTGCTGAAACGTGCTGTCAAAACTCTGTGGACCATCATGGAGGGCACAGACCAGATGTGGCTGCCTGTGATTCGCAGCTGGCGTCTGAATGAACGCCATTATGGAGGCCTCACTGGTCTCAACAAGGCTGAGACGGCTGCAAAGCACGGCGAGGAGCAGGTGAAGATCTGGCGCCGCTCCTATGACATCCCACCTCCACCCATGGACAAGGACCACCCTTACTACAAGCTCATCAGTGAGGTGAGACAACAAATGAAAGGAAAAGAGGTTAACTCATTTAGAATAAGCAATAGATTAATATGATTTTTTTCAATGTCGAACCATTCAAGAGCAGCTTCAATCAATTAAAATACCATAAAGCAGCTACTGGCATAAAGTAGGTTTGAAAAGCATCAATCTTTGCTCAACAGCCTTTTTAGTTAATTCTGTAACTTTTCTCAGATGTTGTGTGAGTCAACTACCTTCTGCTTTCTACCTCCAGTCCCGGCGCTACAAAGGCCTGAAACCAGGTGAGCTGCCCACATGTGAGTCACTGAAGGACACCATCGCCCGTGCCCTGCCTTTCTGGAATGACGTCGTCGCTCCTGAAATCAAAGCTGGGAAGAACGTTATCATCGCTGCTCATGGAAACAGCCTCCGTGGCATTGTCAAACACTTAGAGGGTGAGCAACTGGACAAAAGTAACAAAAGTAAAAGGACAAGGAAGATTGAAAAAGGCTCTGTGCTGATATGTAGAGCTGAATGTTGCTATTAAAGCAACTCAAAAGACTGCAAAATTAAATTACCAAAGATTTTCATTTTACAATGACTGATTTCATTAAATTTGCAGGCAAGGCCAAGACCTGCTTAATCAGTAAGGTACTTCTTTTTAAACACACACACATAGAGTTGTGGATTACAGTGTGTAAAAATAGCACGCATGAACTCTTCTTACACTACAGCTCAGGGACAGGGAGAGGGCCATGAGTTTGGTTCCCATTACAGTCACGACCTTTATGTAGAAAGGTTGCACTTTTTCAAGAAGTGGCCAGACACGGATAAGCTACTTACACAGGGCAAAAGTAAATGTCAAGATTGGAATGGTACAGTAGGTGTCAAGGTTAAGAATGAGAGAAAGAGGTAGCTCAAGTTTCCTATATCAAATTACAAATTGCTGTCATCAAAATATAGTCAGATGTAAAGAAAGCCTGCCCTGCTGACTACATTTATTATATAGGTTCATTGTCCCTCCTGTCGTCCTAGCTGGGACTTGGACAAGCTCCGTACTGTATCAGTTACATTCCCTCTGTTCTGTCTGCTGATCGGCATGTTTGGTCTATCTCCCCGTCTCTCTAGATATGACTGATGCAGCCATTATGGAGCTGAACCTGCCCACAGGAATCCCAATTGTGTATGAGCTGGATGCCAACCTGAAGCCCGTTAAGCCCATGTCTTTCCTTGGCGATGAGGAAACTGTAAGGAAGGCCATGGAGGCTGTGGCTGCCCAGGGCAAAGTCAAGAAGTAAGCCTGCTCTGGAGGCTCTGTGAGAGGAAGAAGATGAGACTGTCCCCCTTTGTCCTTCAACCTTTTCCTCATATCCATTTGTCCATCCTTGTAGTCCATTCCAACTGGGGAAATGTTTAATGGTTCTTTTGGAGACAGGCCATTTTCAGCATGTTAACCTCCTGTTTGTTTAAATGACAATCCAAGCAAACAGCTTGGCCCCACATTTTATGCAGCCACACATCACTCAGCCCTTTTAAATTGTGGTCAAGCCCTATTTTAAGGGCCTCACCACCCTGGCACAACCAATAAAGAAACCATGTTTTTATGTACGTCTGTATCTGATTAATTCTCTTTTCCCTTTTTTTTTCTTGGGATTATGATCCTTATCTCTTCTTCTTCTTTGGTTGCCCAGTTGTAAATTAGTTGTTTTAGAAAAGTGCAAAGGTGCTGTTAAATCTTATCCAGCAGGTAGAGGGAGGGGGAGGGGGAGGAGAGAGAGAGAGTGTCTGAGAGATAAGTCAGTGGGTTCATGCTGGCAGAATTCCCATGATGCAGGCAAGAGCTTCTATGAGAGTTTTTACCTGTCCTCTACTGCAGCCAGATAATAATGAGAAACACACAGATGGAGTCATTTTAAGCAGTTTTATATTATACAGTGGTGAGTCATTATGTTCCATGATTAAACATTTCCACTGTGCTGGGCATAGTCTCCTCAAGACATTTAATCCCTCCAGTGGATTTCCAGGAACATCAAAAACCTTTTCCTTTAATTTGTCACCCATCTGCATGTGAAGTGAAACACACACTAACAAGACTAAGGGTCCCACTAGCAGCTCTGTGAAGCAGTGCCTTGAGTTAACATTACAATACTAATGTTACAAACCCAACATATTAATGATGACAGCGTTGACATGCTAATATTTACTGGGTATAATACATTTGGTTATGGTGTTAGCATGTCACACAAGAGCATTAAACATTAAACACTGAGACATCTGGTAATGCATTTTTACCATGTTTGATTATAGAACAAATTACCGATTAACTGATTAAACCTGATTATGGCACTATATGAAAAGTTAAGAAATCACTACTGTGAGTACATTTGATCCTAAAGGTAACATTGGTATCTCTGCCAAATTTTAGGGCCACCTATTCAACAGTTAAGATTTTTCAGTGTGGACCAATGGTGTTCTAACAGACTGACATCACCATGCCACAAGTATGACTACAACACCTTAATGAGTCTGTGTCATTTTGAAGTTTTCTTTTTCCAACAGAATTTTACACACACACGAGTGATTCAGGCACTGTATGTGTAGTCACCGCAATACTGTCATACTTTCTTTCATTTCTGAGTTGAAGAATCAGCAGCAAATTATGAACAAATTCACCACAAATTGCATATTTATTTCAGGATTGGCATGGTCTTACGGTTTATCACCATAACATGACATGGCAATTCTTTCTGAGCAATAGACAACAACATATTAAATTACAATCATTACAAAAACACATGGTATCAGACACAAACAGCAGAACAGAGTACAGCAGGACAGCAGGGAGGAAGTGAAGTTAATGCTCCTGGTTCAGACTTGCATGCCACCTACTGGCCACTAACAGTAACACCAGGTAAGTGTGAGTGAGTGGGTTAAAAAATTGTTTTACCTAATTTCACTCCACTAATAAAAAGTTTTAGTCTTAGGTTTGTATGTCAGTAAACATTGACAAACAAGTTAAAATAAGAATTTTGTTTCTGTGACAGACAAAATTTGTCTTTTTTTGACACATCCTTTTACAGTAACTACCCACAGGTAGGTTTTACAAGTTGGCTTGCAAGGCTTGTCCACAGTCTCACTTTCATTTGACAGGTAATTATGATAGTGGTTAAAATTCAACATTTAAATTAAAAATAAATTCATCATCATCCTTTGGAAAGAAGGTGTCTGAGCCAGCAGGCAGACACTGAACTGTACCAAAATTCAGGAGAGAAATGTTTTCCACCAGGCAGAGGCACTGATATTGATCCAAGTTGTTTGATGCGATTAATGTTCAAACATGACCAGGAGCTCAGCTCTGGTTTACATCTGAGGTGTTTTGATCAGTAACATTTTTAGCAGCACTCTGTCTCTTGAAGGGCTTGAAGATTCCTGGGAGAGACGCTATCTTGTATGGATTTTTCTTGTATGTAACGGCTTTACTGATTTCTTCTTTGGATGTACATACATACTCTGCAGCACTCGTCACGTTCTTTTCTATGTTGTTGATCAACTCCCCCTGGTAGAAGAAAATATATAATTGATTTTGCTCCCATGAAAAAGAGTATTCCTTCATTACCAAATGAGGCAGCCATCTTACTTGGATCTCCAGCAGCATGGCGGTGTCAGTGAATATGTCATGCAGTTGCTTGATGCTGGACTCGAGGCTGATGATATCCTGATGACGAGATTCAATCTCACTCAGAGCCTGGCTTGAAATCTGAGCATTGGAGTTGATCTGTGGAAGGAAAGGTGCACCAGTTGTTTGAATAATCATTTAAGTAGAGTCACATTACATTCTAACTGCATATTTGTGTCTGCATCAACAACAAAAACAAAACTACAGCAGGTATTATTAACTACTGCATAACCATTACACTAACATCTGATATGAAGATGGCAAGATTGTCATGGTGCAACATCTCCTCCAACTCCTCATCTGTAGTCGCTTTATCCACTGAAATAAAAGTTAAAGAAGCTGTTCAGGTTAGTTTAATAGTCATCATTTAAAAGAAAGAATTAAATTACCTACCATAAAATAATCACAATATCATGAGATATGGGGTTGTGGGAAGAATTTTCACTAACCACGAGATATTACAGTCAACATTTTTGAGCTGTCTTTACATATGAAGAAACAAGAAATGATGATCTATGTAAATGATTCAAAATAATTAAGAAAAAACTGCAATGAAAAGACCAGGGACCTTCAAAAGAAGCATGACCATAACCTAACAGCTGTGCATTTAGCTTTTTTGAATTTAAATTAAGCACTGGCTTTACCACTTTAAATGGTGGCACAATTTATAATCTAGGCTACATAAAAAAAAAAAAAGATAAATAGTAACTATTAATTTTAATATTTTGCATGTTGGGTGTAGTCTTACATTTGACCAAGTGGGTTAAGCATACTGAACTATGAAAAAAGAACTAAAACACTGATGAGGAAGAGGAAGTTGAAGATAATCAAAAGAGACTGCAGTAGTGGTAAGAATAAATAATATTAACCAATATTACCATCCTCTGACTGTGAAAGGCCATTGACATAGAAACAATTTGCACACTGCCACAGGTTGTCTTACTAGTAAACAGCTGGCAGACATCCCTCCTCTTAAAATTTGACTGTGTTGATATAAGATCCGTGTGTATGATATAATATCCTTTTACACTACACTGAGCTGACTGAGAGGAGAAACACATGTTTATGGTTTGGGTCCCTTTGTTTCTGGCAACTCACCAATCTCCAGTTGTCTCTGAATTTGAGCCTTGCATTTCTCTCTGAAGGAGATTTGTGCTGTATGGTAGCCCCTCATGACTTCAGCAAACCAACGAGTCAGATGTGAGTGCTGGTGAAAGGCAGATGACAGATTTTGATATCAGGTTATTGAGCTAAAAATCACAAGGTATTAATATCTTGTATACAAACCACTGTCAGTATTGGTTTTGTTTGTATCTCTTAATTGAAGAGCTGGCCATCTTTGTGCACCTGGCTCATTAGTCACAAACCTGGTTCTTTTGAATACGCTGGATTACTGAGTCACTTTTACTGTTCTCATCCACAGACATGTTCTCCTGCATTGCTGAAAAACACATAAGAAAGATCTCATATGAATAGAAACACAGGATTAAATTAAAACCTCTACAATGTCATGAAAAAAATCTTCAATACATAAACTCTGCACCACAGGGCAAACGGTTAGTTGCTCTGTGAAATGGTGATGACCAGCAGTAGAGCAGAGTGCAGTCCCTTCCTTTTCCATCTATTTGCAAGTGAAATCTTGTTACAAGTGTGATGTGCTGTATAGTTCCTCCTCACTCTCACTGTGATAATACACAACCATACATCAATAATACCTGTGTACACTGAAAAGCTTGATGTAAAACCTGCTGCATCTGCACTAATGTGGTATGTCCCAAATACACTATGAGTCAAAACAGTATCTACTGTATAAAAGTGCATATGAAGTATCTCCACTCACAGTTTAACTTGGCTCGGACCAAGTTTGCATTCTTCTTGACCTCACTGTTTAGCAGCTCCAGTTCCTCTTTATTTCCTAAGAACACCGTAACAGGTTTTCTTCATATTTCATAGACGCAATCATTTCAGTTTACTACAGTGGTTTCAAAGAGCTTTTCAGACCCGTTCTCTTCTTGCACACTTTCTGAGGCAAATGAAATTTTACATGAAGAAAGATTTTACAATGAGAAATCTGCTCATTTTTACAAAATGAAAATTAGTTTTTAGAAATTTTAGCAAATTAAAAATCAAACTGAAATCTCTCATTTACAAAAGTATCCAGACTCTTAATTCAGTACTCTGCAGAAGTCTCTTCGGCAGCACTTCACATCCTCGGGGTAAGGCATTATTCCATTCTTCATAGCAAATCCTCTCGAGTACCATCAGATTGGATGGGTAGTATCTGAACTGCAGTTTTCTGGATTCTCCATAGACATTCTATGAGGTTTAGGTCTTGGGTCTGGCTGGGCCACTGTGACAGTCCTAAACCTGTCCTAAAGCCTCTCTGGCATGTCTTGGCTGTATGCACTGGGACACTGTTGTGCTGAAAGGTAAACCATCACCCTAGTCTCAGTTTGGCCAGACGCCCAGGTCTAGGAAGAGTCCAGGTGGTTCCAAACTTCATCCATTTCACAGTTATTGAAGCCATTGTGCTCCTGGGAACACTCAACACTGTGGCTCGCCAAAATTTAATCACAGAGGTCTACAGAGAGTTCCTTGGGCTTCATGGCTTAGTTTTTGTCATGACATGCACTGTGAATTGTGGGACCTTATATATACAGGTGTGCGCCTTTCTGAACTATGTCCAGGAAATTCAGTTTGCCACTGGAAGACTGCATTCAAGTTATAAACACATGTCAGGGATAATCAGGCAACAATTTGGAGTCACAGCACAGAGTCTGAGTACTTTTATAAACAAGAGCTTTCAATTTTGATTTGACAAAGTTCACAAAACACAAAGTTTATACATTGTCATTATTGATTGTAGGCTGATGAGCAAAAAGTGCCAATTTTATCAATTTAAGATGAGATCTACAACACAATAAAGTGTGCATATACCAGCTCACTTTACTGTAAAATTTAGCTAATAAAAACTTAATCAACATTTCTGAGTAAGAAGAATTATGAACAGATTTTGAAACCATATTGAAAAATTGTTTTACTTATTTTCTTTTTGGGTTTATGCGCTAATGTAAGATCCAGTATGTATGTGTATGCAGATTCAGAGGTGGAAATTAACTATGTAATTTTACTCAAGTACTGCACTTAAGTGCAATTTTGAACCATCTATCCTTTATGTACTTGAGTATTTTAATTTTCTACTTCCTACTTTGCCTTCAATACATTTCAGAGAAAAATATTGTACTTTTTGCTCACTATGTTAATTTGATAGCATTAGTTACCTGTTACTTTTCAGAATGAGGTTAATAAAACAAAATACAGCATAATCAAAAATGTATTGATCCTCGGTGTAAAATTCACAAGCTACCCAGCAGCAATTCAAATCATAGCCCTACATTTACCAGCTGCAACATTAAATGTGATGTACACAATAATACATGACTATATATAATCAAATAATAATATGTGTATCAGTGCATGCTGTGCCATTTTGTATGAGTACTTTTACTTTTGGTTCTTTAAGTATATATTTTATGCTAAAACCTTTGTACTTTTACTTGTGAACTGAGTATTTTTACACTGTGGCACTGCTGCTTTTTGTGTAAGTAAAGAATTTGAGTATTTCTTCCACCACTGGATTCTTGGTCTAAAATATAAAGGTGTGTTTGTCAAAGGTTGCTGAGCCGTTGAGCTTCTGTTGCTCTGTTTGTCTTACAGTGTTGTGTGCCCTGGAGGATATGTCTGCAGCAGCACGACAGGGGAGGCATCATATTTCTATAGTCTGTAATTTGAAAACTTATTAAGGTCAACGGTGAAACTCAATATTTATATCTTGAACTATGATAAAGTTGCTCAGTACTTACTCCTGTCTTGATTTGGAGAGGAGAGGATGGCGCCTTGTCTTCTCTCCACCTCCTGTGCTTTACAGGATATATTTTCAATGAGGCTTCTCACCTCCCCCACCTACACATACAAAAGCTTAGCTTATGGTCAGTAGAAATAATGATACAAAACACACGCAAACTGTGTGAAGTTCACCTTTTTGAAAAAATCCTCCATTTTGACTTTGCCCTCTTTTGTCTCTCTTATACCATCCTGCTGCTGGTAAAAAAAGAGACAGAGATAAAATGCCACCTGCAGTATTTCTCCAGATCCATTACATTTTGAACAGCATTAATAACGGCTATTTAAGCCTTTAAAGAAAACAAAAATCCTTATAATAAGCTTCCTCTATAAAAACCCTAGCTATTAGCCATTTTCTTCTACTCCGCCCACGGACTTTCAGTCTGTTAACTTCTAAAACCTGTTGCTATAAATACTGACAGCATGAGCTTAACAACAAAGAAATCTAAACACCTCCTCGATTTTCTGTTACTTTCGATATTCACGAGAAGACTCGACCTTGTACCTGCGAACTGTCCTGGTGTGGGCTGTGCCGAGCGCACCTGTATAATAAAAACCGCGGGCACGCAGGCGCGTTACCGACCTCGCTAGTAAACAACCTGTGTGTCCTCAGGCTAAAGTAGACACACAGAGAAGGAACACTTGTTCACTGTGTAAGATAAGAGACCAGTGAAGCGTTTTGCTTGTCTCCCGTCTGCGTTTATGCGGTGGAAAGCTCGACTGTGATGAGTGTATGAGGTGTTATAGTCTCTCCGAGGGCGGGGCTCTGTGCCTACATGACGCCCAATAGGCTGTCTCCTGATCAGTTAGGGACTTACCCAGGTTCCTTTGTCTGTGTTATGGTACTCTATGGTAGGTTTAATTTCATTGTGTTGTCATTCATCCAGCTGAAGAGCATTAGAGCAGCTAAGACTAACCTACAGCATGGGGTGGACATAACATCAACAACTGATTAAACTGCAAAATTCATGCACATAAAGGTTTGATCAAAACGTATCAGTACAGTTGTGAAAACACAAACACACACACAGAGTCACACACCATAATATACATTAGACCTGCTTGTTACAGTAAGTAAAACACCGGTGCAGTGAGGGCAGTTTCCTGGCCCAGCTATTATTCTATTATATTTTTATATAAGTCTGTGATGCTGCCTCACTGTCATGTCACTTGAACAGGGTCATTGTGTTACTAGTAGCATCTTCTACTTACTATGACAAGTCAAAATGCATTAATGGGGCGGCTGGCAGGGGCTTTACAGTGGCTTTGGTGTGAGTACACAGTTTATTTCTGGTTTTATTTTCAGCCGTTTGTTGTTCAGTAAGCATTCTCCCTGGCAAAAACAAACATATCAAACTAAATAAGAAACCTCATCAGGTTGTGTTGTTTTTCAAAAGCTCCATTGTCTATGGGAGTATATTCATTGAGTCGCATTCACTGTGTTAAGAAAACTAATTCTACCTCTTTTTTCATGAATACCAGCACTAGTGCCAAATCAAGCTGCAGCGTCTATGCCAGCCCTTATTTGTACTATAGTGCAGTGGTAAAATTAAATGTCCTCCTTCCTTCCTGGTCCTCTTAACTCTGCCTGGGCAGTAACTGCAAAACTTTGTCAGTTTACACAGCTGCAGCTTCATAGCACCATGGAAATGTTTTGTTGTGACATATGTTGTACTTAGAATTTGTTGGAGGAAGTGTTGTGTATATATTCCAGTGAAGCACAGAGACAACCGGTGATACTTCAAATTAATATGATGCATAGAGCTGTTTTCTTGGTCTTTGTGTAAATAGTAAGCTCGGGTAGGCCCCTCAGGGAAAAAAAATAAAATAAATAAAATAAAATAAAATCCTGTTAGGCTATGCTCTGTAAAAATCTCTTTATGTAGACTTACAAGCACTAAGGTTCCTTTGCTTCTGCTTCTGCTTCTGATGGTGCCTGTATTATACCAGTGTATAACAGTCGCAGTCAATAAAATGAATTTGATTTGGTTGTGCAAAATAGCAATAGCTAGCACTGAGAGTACTAATACTGTTAATGCATGGCCTATATGTCAATAGCACTCTGTACACTGTTTAGTTAAAAAAAGAATATTACTGTAGCAAGCTTTTTAAACAAATTATAATATTACCAGTAACAAATGAAATAAACATCCATCCATCCATCCATTTTCCTCCGCTTATCCGGGACCGGGTCACGGGGGCAGCAGTCTAAACAAAGATGCCCAGACTTCCCTCTCTCCAGACACTTCCTCCAGCTCCTCCGGGGGAATGCTGAGGCGTTCCCAGGCCAGCCGA
>NW_018127982.1:559769-588258 GCF_001952655.1 Monopterus albus
ATAAAAATAATGAACAGAACCGGTGACAAAGGGCAGCCCTGCCGGAGTCCAACATGCACTGGAAACAAGTCTGACTTACTGCCGGCGATGCGAACCAAGCTCCTGCTCCGGTCGTACAGGGACCGGACGGCCCTTAGCAAAGGGCCCCGGACCCCGTACTCCCGGAGCACCCCCCACAGGGCGCTGCGAGGGACACGGTCGAATGCCTTCTCCAGATCCACGAAACACATGTGGACTGGTTGGGCAAACTCCCATGAACCCTCCGCCACCCTGAAGAGGGTATAGAGCTGGTCCAGTGCTCCACGGCCAGGACGAAAACCGCATTCCTCCTGAATCCGAGGTTCGACTCGGATGAAATAAACAAACACAAGTTATTTGAATCTGGTGCATCAGCTCAAATCAATGGATCTAAATGGACCTGCATCTTTAGTAGTATCTGAACAATATGTTTCATTAAAACTGTTAGTGCTCAGTCTTCATCAGTCTCTTCACAATGCTGGAAATGAATTTGTGCCTGGGGACGTGGGAGAATCCCTGCATCTGCCACCTCAGATGAACCTGCAGAAAAATACATGACAGATCCTTCAGAGACTTACAGTGTGGCCTTTGCACATGAGTGGCACACAGTGAAAGTTTTCTGGTTCCAGTCAGACGTTTCTGGCTTTCATTAATAATTCTGTGTTTGTGGATACTAAGGGGCATCTCTATTGTTTGGTGCATGGTACCAATCCAGAGTAACCCGTGTTTTGCAAGACGAGCAAAAAAATTTAGATTCGATATACGAGCGAGGTCTCGTAATAGGAGTAGCACGTACACTTTTAATTTGTTTTATTTTTTCTTCATACTGTATTTTGTATTAGTGTAATCATGTTTATATGGATAAGTGGGTGTGGAACAAATCATCCGAGTTTCCATTATTTCTTATGGGGAAATTCGTTTTGATATACGAGTGCTTTGGATTACGAGCACATTGCCAGAGCAAATTATACACGCAGTCCAAGATGTTGGACTTGGTTCTGTTTAAAGTTATTTTGAATTTAATTTTGTTTGTTAACTTTCAAAGCATATCCCATATTTGTACTGTTAACTCACTGAATGCTGTAAATTTCAACAGTATCATCTCAGCTATCCTGAAGGCAGTGATGCAGTTATCAGGGTGTGGCAGGATGTTTACTCACTTACAACTGTCATGCTGTAAGCTTGCCATCAAACACCTGTTCAGCCAGTCCTTCATTAGTTTATCATGTGCTATTACACATGATAAACATTAGATTAACATTAGAAACAATCCTGCACTAACTCCACCTCTGAGCTAACCATCAGACTCGTTGTATGATGTACATGTATGATTTATATGTGAGAGACGTCAAAACAATTTTATCTGAAGAAATGTAAACCTCTCTGGTGTCTCTAGAATTTAAAAAGCCGCCAAACACATTTATGGTGTTCAGGAAAAAACAAGCACCAATTGTTGCGGCTGAGCTACCCAACAGTAACAGCGCACAAGTGAATGCTGTTGTGGGGCAGAAGGTAAGTGTGTGTGTGGTCTTTGTGTCTCAGACGCTCAGTATCACACAAACTTCATCACAATGACAAAAAGATTTTCTTCTCTTATACTTGTTCTTAACACTCAAAGTCCTCACACTTGGATCAGACATTTTCATTCTATTGTTGAAAACAATTCAGAACAAATCATAATTAAAATGGATTTTTAGCATTTCTGCAGAGCACAGATACACTGTGCATTGCATAGCCTGCTCACATTGATGTGGATCTTCATGTATCTGTTAATATGTTATATATGCTCGTGTTTGAGCCTGTAGTTGTGTGTAGTAGTGTGTCGGTGTGTGCGCTGACAGTGTGTTATTGTGTGTCCACAGTGGAAGGCGCTGTCCAAAGAGGAACAGTCCAAGTATTATGAGGAAGCTCACATGAAGAATCTGCTCCACATAATGGAACACCCCGACTGGTCCTCCAGGGACAATTACGTATGTACACTCTGGCTCACACACCGTTCATATGTTTATTTCCTTCATTAGGTGATAAAACACCATCAGTGAAAAAATGTTGATTATATCAGCTGAGACCAGGTGGAAAGTCTAATGTGTTTGTTTTGTGTTTTGTGTAGGGCAAAAAGAGAAAGAGAAAGAGAGTGAGGAAGGCTCCCACCAGGCCTGAAGGTAAGAAAACAGTTCTGTGGCTCCAAGCTTGTTTTCACGTGAAATGTCATGCGACTGTGGAACATAGCTGACTTTTAACATGAATGTAATGACCATCACATTTGATCGAACACTTAAACATTCAGTCATATTTAGCATCAAATACACAAACTAATATCCTGACAAAGTGAACAATAACACTGAGGTACAAGACCTGCTGTTATAGTCACCTGAAGACTGAAGCCTGTGTTTTTACATTAAATGACACAAATAGAAGTTTTAAGTGATATTTTACTTGATATTAGCATCGACAGTATTACTCAGTGTATGTTGTGTTATACTTGTTTGATATTTTATACAGTCTTAATGAACAAATTTTTGTTTGCTTATATTACAGCATCTACATCTAAACCAGAGGAGGTCACACAACAGACCAAACAGCAGTGTGTGACATCTATGCAGGCGCCATTGGTGGAGCCATCATCCTCCCAGCCAGGTGTGATAAAGGAGCCATCTACAATCATAGTCCTGATGACGGAGGCTCCTCTAGCAACAGCATCTGAACCCTCCCCTAACACTGGAACAGTGGTGCTCTTTAACACAACTTTGTGTTATTCTTTACAACTGTTTTATTATTATTTTAAAAAAAAACCTTGGTGTTTAGTTTTCACCTGTGTCCTTATTGGGTCAAAATTATAATTATTAAAAAAAGAAGGGTTTTTTTTCAGTAGGCATGAATTTTTGATTGTGATTGACAACTTTGGTTCTGCTACTTTAATTGTTTGCTATACAGTATCTATGTGGACTGGCAGTAAAATATAGTTTGTATCACTTCAGTTTCAATGACCACATAGGTACTGACATTGTCAGCTGCTGCTATAGTCACAGCTATTTGAGCACCTCCCACGTAAGTCGGTGCGCAGGATGATAAGTCACCACAAAATGATAGAAATTACCTTTGGTAAAAATTAGATTAGATTGGTTTATGACCTATATTGCAACCAGCTACCAGGCGGAGATGGACTTACAGTGGCTTCACTTCTGGCACTTCTGGGAACCGTCACGTCATCTATCTTTTTATACGGTCTATGATGAAAACTAACATTTTGTGGGAATCAGTGACAGGAAGCAAAGTCAAGTAGCTTCTACTTTCTCAGTGGAATACAGACTTCAGCACAGCACAGGGTCAGACGCTATGTGGATTTTTTGAGCAAAAGTCTTTAGGCCTTTCCTGACGGTAGCTTGTAAATAAAGTTCCTATATCGATCTCAGAAAAGAAAGCCAAAAACCTTGAGCTTGTTGAACTACTCCTTTGACACCCAGTGTCTGGGAACTTTTTCCTGGCAAACAAAAGTGGTGTTTAACCTGGATGTTAATGAGAAGGAGAACAGTCTAATGAGCATTAGCAATGATAGTAACCAACACATTCATCAACATAAAATCCAAAGTATAAGAAGAATATTTTGTCCTGACTGTATAAATAAATCATGACTTGTGAATAAAAGTTTTTGTCATGATACTAAAAATGATACACCTTCAATATACTTGTGAATTGATGCATTTCTTTTTTCCTACCACTAGAGGTAGCTTCAACATTAAAATCTGAAAATGGAAAGCTTATTTTGTCCTCAATTTTTCATTTTCTTTGGCCTTTAAGTATGATAATCAATACCTGAATCAGCACTTTAGCGTAATTCTGTTGACTGAAACCTAGGTTTTCTGAAAGATCTGCATTTAAAAATGATTAGCCAATATTTATTTGACAACAGAAATATTTTGTGCATTTTCAGCAAGTCAGTGGAAGAACATTTTAAGGTATCCACTGGAAGAGAATCAGTAGGTGTTTACTTCATGATGTCTGAGTCAGCACAGGAGACTATATATCATTTTATTGTGGAGTAATATTTTCGTTTAATAATGTGATGGTGATGCTGTAAAGCACAACACATACGTATATGGTCCTTTTTACCGTTTATGAAAAAATTGTAGTAGGAACAAATGACATAAACAAAAGAACCTCATAAGCCTGCAACACCTGCAGTGCCTTGCACAGGTAATCCTTTTGGTTTTGGCTGATGCCCTATCCAGTCAATAATGAGCTGCTAATTGGAACACCAATTAGCGCTCTGGCCAGCTGATACTAAAGCTGAAGCAGATGTAACCAGTCAGTTTTCTCTACCAGATCTCCTGTCTGCATCTAAGAAAACATGGTTTTTCAGGATAACAGTGATGGAGCTGAAGATGCTGTAACACACCATTGTGATGCAGAGGCAGGTGGGACCCCTTTACAGAGACAATATCTTGTGGTGTCGCTCTGAATTAGCTCAGTCAGCAGAGTGGTTGTCTATTGTCCGGGAAAGCAGAGTCAAGGTGAAACTAAAATCAAAAACTTATACTTGGGAGTAAAACTAATCTAAGGCCTTTGCATGTCTTCAGTTTTATACCTTATTTTAGAGCCCATTTTAATCGAACGAGAGAAGATTTTCACAAATTACATCAAATGATCAGTTGTATACACAAACAAAATCTTATTCTTCTCTTACTTTGTTCCCAGGTAAGACATGTAGAGAAAGAAATAAAATAAAAGCATCCATTTTAATTCCCCATTTAGCATTTATAAGCAGTTAATACATGTTTATTACACATTAGAAAGGAAAAACAGTAGCCAGCAGTGGTCTCAAATAGAATTTAACCCTGTATTTTTGATGCAAAGACCTACTAGAGGAGCAGTACAGGTGTAATATTTCTTATTAATTGTGTTCAATGTAAATCAATAATGCATGCTTGCTGGCAGCTCGGCAGTGCTTAGCACTGATTTCGCGGACTGGTACACCCAGGAGTAGGAAGGCAGGCAGCTTGGAAGCAATTTTTCTACATCACTGATGATGAGTCCCCAGTGGCACAGCTGCACTTCAGTGGGGGAAGTCCAGTATGGAATGTGTCTGGATTCCTCTCTGTCTAATCTTGTCAAAGCAGCGCTGACTAGAATTACAATATATGGATATGGTAAGACTATAACCTGCACTGAAATATTGTAAGTGCAATTTTGGATTAACTATCAGTTAATAAAATCCTCCTCCTGGTACCAGCTGCCACCTATTTACTAGAGAATATATTTTCTATTAAAATGGCATCATAAGACATATGTGGTGATTTTGTCCATGTGGAGTTAATGTAAGCCCAAACTCATGAACCACCTAATTAACCAGGCAAGCAGGGGTAGAGGTTTACACTCAGTGCAATCCAGCGTACTTGTGTCCTCACTTTCATGATTAAAAGCTGAATGTGGTATAATCATGTCATGCTCAGTGGACAAAGTACAGCACTAACAGCACTAACACTGGCAGGGTGATTCACAGTGGGAGGATCCAGTAGCACAACCCCCAACAAGGCTTTACAGTAAATGGAGATGGACATGTTTGTCTTCCACTGGCACACATCATACTGTAAATCTAGGATGTCCAGAGTGTTCCATTACTGGGTATGTTAGATGGGTTTTATCTCTTGTCTACTTCTACCTCAACTACTGATTTTTTTGTATTTTACCGAGTTACCTCCAGCATCTTTCAAAGAACTTGCCCAAACAATTTTCAGTGAACAGAAAACCTGTTACAGCTGCATTGTATTGTGGATGGAAATGATAATGCACTGATGATGTATTTCTCTCTGTGTGATCATTAAATGTGAGCAAGAATCAAAGAATAACGAACAAAGCTTTTTTTTTTAACCATATTTTGTTGTTTTCAATTTTGACCAACCCCCCAAAAAATCCAGTAAATTTTAACCAGACAACAAAATACTAAAATATAATTGCCTAAATTGCCTAATTAATTTTTTCTTGTGTGCATTCATCAGTTTTATTTAATTGTATTAACAGTTATCAGTGGCAACATATGAGCTCTTTAATTATTTTTTAATATGAGAATCAAAGATATCAAAAAAAACTACAAATGAATCAGTAATTGCAATACTTTTAAGCTGCAGTTCTGCTTTAATGCTAGTGTCTGTATGTCTGATACCATATACTGAGACATACAGAGCTACCACTATACTTATTAGTAATTTATTAATACTGTAAATTTACAGTGTTTTTGCCTGCTCCTGTAGAGGTTGCATGCATCGCAATAGAAAGGCATGTTGATTCACTTTGGCTTTGTTCCTGAAAGCCATTTTTACATTCTGTGTTTTCTGTCAGGCAATCTGGTTTCCACAGATTCATTACCTTTTATAACAAGCTGTCAGCACTATTTATGTAAATGGCTAATGATTTCATCTTTTGCACAAAACTGCAGACATTTTTTATGCTTTCATTTTTGTTTCAGTTGAACAACGAATGGACACTCTAGAATAGCTTTCCTTCCATCTGAGCTCGCCATGAAAAGATAATATAATTTATCAGAATATATAGTAGTTGAAGGCGTCCAAAGACGAATGGCAGCAGAAAAATGCCTGAAGGATGATGATTATGATGGAAATAAAGAACAATGACAAATTCTGAGTTATTTTACATCTCAGGATTACAAACATCATGCCTCTCTTTTGCTACCACTTTGTTTACACACAAAATCAAAAAAGTAAAGCCTTTAAGAGAGAACTAATGAAATAAGAGATGTTAACCTGATGAAGATCAGTGTGATTGAAACAGAGGTTTTTGGACATTTCTGTGTTTTTCCCTCCCCTGAACCTGACTTCCTTGTTTAACCATCTGGCTTTTTCTTTTTTCATATTGCACCTATTGTAGACACTCAATAAACGCAGAATGGTGACTTGTTGTTTGTCAAAACAGCAAATAGAGGTGGAGTAAAGACTTATTTGCGATTGAAATAACTACAGTTTTTGCCTTATACATTTCATATTGTAAATTAGAGCTGCAACATAAAGTTATTTTCATTATTTACTAAACTCCTGATTATTTATTCAATCAATCTTGTTGTCAATAAAATGTAAATACAACAGACTTTTCATAGACAAAGTAGTGACATTAGATAGCAAATGCCCAAAGTCTTGTCGATCTAAACATGGATAGGCTGTGAAGATTAAAGATGAATGGCAATGAATAGCAGTTGTTCAGCTCATTTTGCAGACAAGGATCATTTATGTACAAAGCAAACTTTAAACATATTAAATTATTAAAAGCTACTGCCTCTTATTATGAAACAATCTGCTCTTATTGGGTAAGTGACAACCTCAAATAAGGTTAGGGGGTTAGGTTAAGGGGTGGCATGTTTGCCAACTGGACAGTTTCCTATTTATGTATACTCACAAAGCATGCCTGATCCTGACCTTTTTTTTTCTTTCTTTTTTGAGTTGCTCCTGGAGAAACTGCTGGCTTTTATGAGAACTATTTGCCGTTTTCATCTGAGGCAAATGATTTCAGTAAGCCATGAACTGTAGCTCAAGGCTCCTCTGGTATTCAAGCCTGACTGACAATGACAAAGTAACTTTGCAGCAGATGAACCTCAGTGTCTCCCAGAAACATCACTGAGTCAGCCATGACAGCATCGAGAGGTAAAAAAGACTGAAAATGAGAAATGGAGGGGAATGGAAATCTAAAATATAGAGGTAAGTCAATAAACATATGGGACTGTATAAGGACTTGAACTGTAGATGTAAGTCTTGTGTGAAGAATCTTAGCTCCTCTGACATGAAACATTAACATTTTCAGCCTGTAAGTGTGGCAGAACTGAAGTTTAACCAATGTTAATTAGTATAACTGCAATAGTTCACCTTTGTTATATGATGCTGTTTGAAACAGAGTTTGCCTCTGTCTGAAGCTCCATCAGGCTTTCATTGTCTTCAGGTTACAAATCACTACCAGAGCTTTTTGAGGCATGTTAAACCTGCTCAGTTCAATCTCAGAGCAGACTGGAGAGGTCGCCGATGCCTCGGGTTACACGTAACCTTGACACAGTAGAATACCCAAAGTACTCTGAGGACCTAGGAGGGATGAGGAGATAGTGTTGATTTCTAATTTTGCAGGTACTGTAACAGGACAAATGTAAAATGTGGCCTGCTTATGGCACCAAATGGAAAAGTTAAGCAAGTTAATAGCACTTGAATATTTCTACCAAATTTCATGTCAATCCATTGAGTAGTTGTTGAGACCTTTTGCTAGTTTCATGAAGACGTTAACCTCATGATGGCACTAGAGGAAAAGTCAGGGTTTCACTAGTCATTTGTTGTCTGGGAACCACAAATGGGTGTACAAAATTTTATGCCAATCCATCAGATGTCAAGATATTTCAGCCAGTAGCAAAGTGGTGGACCAACCAGCAGATTGACATTGCCATCCACAGAGCTATGCAGCTTGTATGTTAAAAAAAAAAGGCGGCTGGACTTATGTTATTTGTTTTTGTGATACATCCATCCATCCATCCATTATCTATAACTCTTATTCCTGAACAGGGTCGTGGGGGGTGCTGGAGCACATCCGCTGACAATGGGCGAGAGGCGGGTCACCAGTCTATCACAAGGCTGACATGTAGACAAACCACCACAAACATTCACACTCACTCCTACAGGCAATTTAGAGTCACCAATCAACCTAAGCTGCATGTCTTTGGGCTGTGGGAAGAAGCCTGTGGGAGAGAACCCATGCAGGCACAGGGAGAACATGCAAACTCTGTGCCACCCTTTTGCAATACAATATTTCTTAAAAATAAATACATTAATTACTGCAGTTAAACCCACTAAACCTCTCACTCTAGATTCCCAAGTCGTCCTGCTGATCATATTTATTCTCCTTTTGTTCCACCCCTTATCCCTGCACCATTATCTGTTTAATCATTTTTGCTTGTCCTTTCACCCGTCTCCCATCTTTTATTCATTTTGCCTGTAAATGAATGACAGAGGCAGAGACAGACAGAAAACAGGAAATGGACAAAGGGAATTAATTTAGGGGAGAGAGGGATCGCCAGATGGAGGAAGACGTATTTCATTGATTCCCCTTAAAACAATACAACTGAAGATGTGGAAGAATTTCAACTGGTATGTCTCCCTGTTTCCACTTGCTTGCAGCAGTGGGCACACCTCACATGTCTTGTGCAGATGTCAGTCCCACATTTGTCATTCTTCACCATACGTCCTATTGATAAATGGTAGCGGCAGGAAGGAGACATAAAGCATTTTAACAGTCATTAGCATTTTTCTTTCTTTCTTATAGAAACATAATTATAAAAACCTCTCACTTTTAGCATGTTTTATATACTGGTGCTCTTACCCCTAGAGAAATGTTTGGCAAGTTTGAAGAATAATGTAATGTTTAAAAAATATGAGCCTCTGAGGCCTTTGGAACAGCACAAGAGCATAAAAGGCAAACACGCGAATGCACTGCTGTGTTTGTTTTATTTATGAGAGCTTAAACTTAGTTTTTAAACTATTGTAAAAATCAATAACTGACCACTAACTTGGACAGTTTATCTCACTTAACCCAAAGACCCATACTACTGTCTATGCCTAATGGCCTAGGGCTGTTTAAACATATACAAGATGCTAATGAAGTAAAGTACAACACTCTACATTAAAACACTGAGTAAACACAATCTAATGTGAATGGTGACCCCTTCACTGCTGACCACATTCTAATCTATAGCAATACCACCATCCCATTAACTTCAATTTATGTTTGAGAGAGACTTTAACTTCTAGATAACCATCTTTTTTTGACATTTTCAACTTCTTTATTTTTTTTGGTCTATATTGTTTGTGTTGTGTTATGGGGATTTATGTTTTGAATAAGTACCTAAAGGCATAATGAAATCAAGAAAACTGAAAATTATACTTAACAGTGATCTGGTAGCTGCTTTTTATCCACGTTATATCAAAGTGTAAACAAAGGACCAAGGCAGGTGACAGGAAAAGATATGTGTGTTAAAGCGTGGTCCTGAACTTACGCTGTTCATCTTCATTAGAAACAAAGATAAAACATTTAATGAGAAGGTGTGTCCAGACTTTTTGACTGGTAATTTATGTCTGCCCCAAGAACAGGACAAAGGTGGTGGGAGTCAATAGATAAAGGAAAGAAAAAATTTCAATCCACTAATGTGACATCCACTTCTTTTTTTTTAAGTTTATTCTATTGCTCCCATGCAAATGTAAGTTTGTTTGTGTTCCTCTTGTATATAGGGGGCATTAGGGAGCAGAAACAGAAAACATGCTTTCGTGGAGAGGCTAAACATCAAACTTACAATATTCAGGGTGCGGGATAGAATTAAAGCCAGTGAGGCTTTTCACAGACTGCAGAGCAAACCAGCTTTGTTGAGTGGCAGGACTTTGAACATGTTTACACCCCAATTTGCCTGTAGTCTACCTCTCTGAGTCAGAAAATGGGTCAGCAGAATAAAGAAGGTTAAGAGAAAAGAGGTTAAAGCAGAAATGAATGTAACTGAATTACCCTTTACTTGTAGTGCCAATATAAATTTTGACATAAATACAAATAACTGTCAAGTATACATAATCATGCATAGAAAGGGTTTAAACAGTGTAGATACTACAAACCTACCAGTATTTCTGTGTAAACTTTATTATTAGAATGAATATTTCTATTCATAACATTTGAGGCTACAGTTACTGAAAAGTACACCTCTTTAAATTCAATGAAAGTTTTGATAAACAGATTGAATACTAAATTCAGATTGGATGGAATCTTGTCAAATCCCAGTTGTACTGTGGTACTGTCCATGTCCCCAACATGTCCTTCAAATTAAAAGACAAAAAGGTTGAAGGTTAGTGGATGAAAGGAACTTTTTTTTTTTTTCTTACAGCTGGATGGTTGCAGCACTTCAGTCATGCAGATGACAGCTTCATGGATGTTCTACATGTTCCCAGTGTTGTCGCGCATTGTTTCTGACTCAAACAATAGAGAATATAGGGACCCGGATCAGAGGTTGCACAAGGAGAGAGACAAGCAGATGCTTGGAGGGAGAAGTCAGTCGGTAACACAAATATTTATTGAAGGATTATACAGTATGCCTGAGTACACAAACGCACATGTACACACACAGCCGCCTGCACACCTACACACACACAGCATATCACTCAGGAGGATCGATCCTGACAAGCATATCTTTAGACTCTTAATTCTCCAGAAATCTGTTAATAAGTGGAAATAAAGACTTGATTAAAAAGTAACTAACCCAAACTTATTCTAATTGTACAACACTCTTGAGATTTCAAAACAGAGAATGAGAAATGTCCTTATTAAATATTATTCTGACAGATTATTCCAAATGTTACAACTATAACCTTTCTGACTTGCAACCACCTCCATGCTGAGTCAAGTATGCTGTGCCCAATCCAGACTCAGAGTGCCTCCTTCCTCATTTTACCAACTCCTTGGGTACCACCAGTGAGTGGCGAAGCAGGTGATGCTTATTCTGATGCTGTTATGACCAACATAACCACTGTCTGGCATCCGTTCTTTACAGCTGCGGCAGAGTTTTTCAGCAAGCTCTGTTCAGAGTTCGTGGTTTTGTCAGGATACAAGAAAGTCCTGCTTAGAGGTGCAAGTGGAAATCAAAACCACCAAACAGCAGCTTCCTCAGATGTGACAATTTGCTGTTTCTTCTCTCTTGTGTTTCAATATAAATTTGATACGTTTGTGTGTGCAACTGTTCCTCTGCCAACACAAGCAATTTGAAGCTGTCACCCGGGGCTCTGGGAAGTAAGGATGGGAACTTTTCTCTATTATCTGACATTGTATGCATACATTAAAAATTACTGTAATTGTTTTATAAAGGACAGTAGTCATCAGATGAAAATAATGAAGAAAGAGGAAAGAAAGTGAAAAGCACTGGTCACAACCCAGTCAAAACAAGATTGAAAACATAGAGTACACAGTATATCTGCAGCTCTGTTTGATATAAAGCCATCTCTATTGAACTTTTCTTTTAAGATGCAGCTTGATCTGTAGGGGAGTCTTCTCAAGATCCTCCACTTTTAAATCATAGGAGAAACCAAAAGATTTTTTTCTTGTACTGGTCTGATGCTGAGCTCTTTGGCCAACAGAGACATGAGGCCTGAGGTTTGCAGGTAGACATGGAGGGCTGAGGAGAAATCAATAAGACAACAGCCCTAACTTTTTTCACCTTACAAGTACCTGGCATTTTTTAAAATAAAGTAGAAGGGACCTTTATTGCTAAAGTAAAATATTTTCATCCATTTAGGGATCTGGATAATTTGCATATGTTTGTTTTATCTTGCTATGAATGTTGGAACGTTTTCTGCATGTGCTGGTTTTAACATTTTCCACAGCAGCCAGGATAAAAGACAATATTTCCCCAGTTTCTTTCATTTTATATAAGTCAGTATCAGTTATCTTCTGTGGAACAGAGGGTGAACAGCCTAACCGTATGTTGGAAAGAGGACAGCCCTATAGATATAAAATGTTCTTTTAAATTGTTAAGTGTGTCTAACTTTGTTAGAGATGTTAATGCTAAGAGATAAAAAAAAGTGACAAAAATTGTACTGCGTGCATCCAATTACAGTAAGCTCAAACAGAAACAGTTCCAGGTCTTGACAGAGATAAGGTAGGAACTCTGTTGGTGTGTGGCTGCATTTTACGGACCAGACCATAATTACTGATAGGCCTCTGTCATATTGTATGACAAGTAAGTCTGTATACCTGAGCTCTAAAATGCAACTCTGCTGTTCCCCTGCACAGAGAAAAGAAATTGCCACCATCAGCTGATTTTCAGTTTCATAGCATTGGCAAATAGAAAAATAATTTATTCTAGCAGAGTTGAGCAATTACTCAATGTGTAATAAAAGATGCAACAGTTTTTATGTTGACTCTGTTGCTCTCTGTCTCATATTTTAGTCTGTGGGTGCAGGTGGAGAGATTGTATAGGACAGGCTGTCACATTCATCGTTATGCAGCCCTGCACGTTTGTGAACTCACACAGCCATTCCTAGCACTCAGAATATATAAAGCCATAGTCCATGAGTGCTCAGTCTGCCAGTCCAGCATTCGTACATTAGAATTCAGCTGTTGCTGTCAGCAGTGGTGAAAGTTTTTCCACTGAGGAAAGCCAGTCTCCTGCACTGGAGATGGTAGGGGGTGAGATAACCAGGTTAAATACCATGAAATAATGAGGTTAAAATGTATTCTTTACCGTCTTACATCTGCCACATGTTTAGGCCAGTATATTCTTAGATCTCTTCTAGTTATTTTGCAGATTTTATGTGTAAAAACTAGATGTAGGGCTGCCTTCCCTTCCCCTCTCTGAAGAATGTGCAGCACGAGAACCACAAAACATATTCTAAAACATTTTTCTGCCTAATACGAGAAGACAAGAACTGACACTTGGATTATTTTGTTCTGATGTGTCAGTGGGTAGCAGTTCAGTAACTCCCCATGTGGTAAATATAATTGTAGAAATTAAAAGTTTTTGTTTTGATTGCCTCGAGCCTTGCACCTAAGTTTGTGTGCTGACCCATTTGCTGCATTTCTCTTCTTATCTCTGAATTTTCTTTGCACTAAGTGCCAGTGTCATAGAAGCCAGAGATGATAGTGAGCTCATAGCCCCATGAGTTTTGAGGCTGAGTGCACAATTCTATCCAGCTGCTTCCTTTGCCGAACAGTGGAGTTGCCAAACCACACTGCAATAGAAACTGTAAGCTGCTCTTTGCAAATGCAGCATCTTTATTGTCAAAACACTCTTTTTTTTTTAGCTGGAGCAGGAGAAGATTGTTGTTCCATATGGTCAAGGGTAAACTGGCAGCAAAAGGCAGCTCGGGATTGTCATAACAAGTTAAAGCTACAATAAGTAACATTTTTCAGATTTTTTTTAATTAGAAACATGAACAAACAAACTTATCTTAATGGGCAGAGTTGTTGCTGAAGGCTCCTGGGCCCCATACTTACCAAACAGCCAAAGGTTTCTGACCAGGATAACACTCTCATCCAAGAGAAGGCCACCCTCAGGAGTGGGAGCTCAAAGCTGTCAATCAATACATGAATGCACTTCGGCTCTACTGACATGATGGCAGGCTGGCAAGGTGCTGATTTCAGTGTTAGCTGAGACAGCTACACGAAAAAGAAGGTCAAGAAATGAGAGTTTTGAAGAGAAGGAAGAAAAGAAACCAACACAGTTGGATTCAGATCATAGCGTTATATCGGCGTGGCTTTCAGCAGATGGAGGGAGTTGACAGAGAAGTGGGATTTACAGACAGATGTTGATTTGGCACCGGAAGTTGCTACACAATTGTGTTGTTTTACAGTAGATATGAAGCAGGGCAGTTGGATCAGTGAGTTACAGTAGGTTGTTTTAATGCCCACCAGCTGAATATGTTTTAGTCTCCACTAACTTGGTGATTTATTCCCCAGGAGTCTGGCGCCTGCTACAGCTGCAGTGATGTTACTTTGCTGTGGGTCACTCTCTTCAGTTCCTGCAGTGATGTAGCTACACTCGACAGTATGATTTATTCAGTCCTAGACATGTTTTCGAACAGCATGTGTCCCATATGTGATAGAATGGCGAAGTGTTTTGTTTTTGCGATGAGACCTTTTCAGAGCACCCTCGTTCTTTCTCTACTCACGTACACAAACTGTGCTGGCTGTAAATGTGTTGTGTCTGCCTGTCCTGCAGTGGAAGTTGCTATACAGCTGTGCTATGTTTACTGTAGACAGGAAACAGGGTGGTCAGGTTGGTGAGATACATTACTTTAATGCCCACCAGCTGAATGCTGCCTGCTAACTTTGTGAATTTCTCTCCAAACTGTGACACTGTGTTACTAGTTTTGCGTTCATGAAGGGTCAGGTAGAGTGTGGAGCAAATTGGAGTGAGGGCTAGGCGGAGCGGAGGCGACTGATTCTATAGTCTGATGCTCAGCAAAAAAACACAATCTGATCATTTTTGCATAATTTTTTGCTCCCAATATTTGTGTGTGTACAAAGCAAAAATGTAAACTTGGATTAATGTAGTGATTACCTGGTTTGACTTAACATATAATTAGCAATTATATATTTCATGTGCATGTCCTATTCTTTTGAATTGTGTGAATAATTAAAATCTCTTCATTGTTGCTTTCTGAGGCCTTGTCTCTTTTCACTTTCTCTCCCATAACTGTGGTGGGTCCTTAATCCAACCTCTCCATGCAACAAACTGCCATAGTGACAGACGTGAGAAGCAAAGGCCAGCTAACAACAACAAATTTACATGCAGCTGCTAGAGGGTATTCATAAGCCACAGCTTGGCAAGGAACTACTCTATTGCACTATCTAGGGAAACAAAAAAGAGGGAAGTTTGTCTTAAGTAGACTGGATTTTTAAAAGATACTGAGTCATTTTACCTTAGTGGGACTGTTGGAGTTTCATTTGAGCCTTAGTTGAAGTTTGGAGTGCATTTTTGCAGGGTATGAAGGCTGAGGGAATTTTGTTCATTATTTCTTACAGCATAGTTGCATTCAGGATGAAAAGCTTAAGAGTGTGGAGAATAGGAATAGCTATGGCAACCAAGACCATAACCTCACGTATATGGGCAATATTGTTTTAGGACCAACTTGAAAAATCCCAAGCCTATCCATAAAGATGTGGTTGTGATATCTGTAGTGCATAAACACCAACTGCACACTCACGGAACGCATTTGCATCTGTTTGACGAGTGATATAAACAGAAAGTGACCTGTGTGAGACCTGCTGCAGGAGCTGTACCTTCTTTAAGTGAAGGCATAGAGCTATTGCTAGATCTGAAATGGTTCAGTTCACAGGGACATGTCTTCCCCTCAGTTCATACCACTTACATGTAGAGAAAATATACTGTACATCACATTTGTGTCCATTGTACAACCTTTAAAAGATGCTTCTTACTCAGTCTGAACATGCTACTGGTTCTTTTTAGCATACAAATGCCCATTGAGAATTGAAAATTAGAGGTTTGCATAATTTAATATACCTGTAGGGTTGTGTTGGTAGAAGGATATGGGTTAATTATGCATTAATGCCCTATAAATTAAGGTCTATTTCACAGTGAAGCCATAAAATGGAACATTTTTACAGTACTGCACTAGCTCTTTATTGACAGTAGGCAGGCCAATTGCCTTTGGATAGAGCAGAGATTAGACAAAGCTCACAAGGCCCTTATTTCTATTAACATTATCTTAAATCAAAGTACAGTAAGTAAGAGAGGCTAGATTAATTATGCTAGATCCCCCCCACACACACACATACAGTATATATGTATATATAATTGCATATGTTGCATAAGTGTGGCATTTTTTTTTTGTTTTTTGTTCATGTTTAAGTGCATCTTTAGGCCTGTGTGTGGTTGTGTGAGTGCTTCTGTGAGATGCATAGATTGGAGATGGTTAGAGATGGTGCTGTCATGTTTGATTTTATGGAGTAACATGCTTGCCTGCTTCATCTCATAGATCATATCAGAACAAACCTCCCACATTCCTCCAATTTTCAGCCTCAATGCATGTGCTTCTCAAAGCTCTAGGCATGTAAAGTGTGTGTGTGTGTGTGATATTACTTGAGCGTGGTTCACAAGCTACCATAACTTCTACAGTGTTGATTTGTTCAAATTAAAAAGAGAACAGATAAAGAAAAATATAGTGTGTCCAGGGGACTTAAAGTGCCTCTAAGTCTTCAAGTGGACAGATACGTATAGCAGTCCAATGCTGCTTTTCACATATAACAACTCATTTATCATCTCCTTCCTCTGTGTCTGGAGGGGTACAAGCACACTTAACCATGTTGGCATGAATTTCCACACCTGGATACAGAGCACTTAGAGTGCAGAAGAGAGCTGACAATGATGATAGGTGACACTAAACACTCACTGCACACAGCTATCACACACAGTGAACCAGTGGTGACACATACCCCATTATTCGTGAGATGACAGGAAAAAGTGACAGAGAAAAGACAGAGAGATCGAGAGTGGTTGTAGGGTTGTAAACATTGGGTAAACACTTGTCTTGTGTGAGGTGCAAAGCGTAGTGCAGCTTCTACAGTTGCATTAGTGACCCCAAGAAAAGTGACATCAGAGACACACTCAGGCAGTTGTACTCTCGGCAATCACACTCTCCAGCTTCACCAACCCACTCTCAGTGTTGAATCTGTATCTGTATATGAATCCTTCGACACTGTATGTCATTCAAAACTAACATTTCTGTCATGTTAACATGTGGGTATGGTGGCATTTTCCAGAACTGTCGATACTGTGTGTGCATGTCTGTCTCTGTGTGTTACATTTGTATTGGACACGGAGGCAGCGTAGCAATTAACATAGTCCCAAACACTAAGTAGACAGGAAGAAGAGAGTGACACGATGTTCAAGCCCAGCGCAGCACATCTCATTATCTACTCATTTTGTCAGGATGGCTACTGGTGGGGAGTTTGTGAAAAAAGAGCAGACAAAGAGGGGCTGGGGTGGGTGTGGGTTTGTTATACATCGAAAGACAGGAAAGAAGAGCAAGAGAGTAAAGCTCACTGAGATTACAGAGGTACAACCATAAAAATAATTGAGAAGGAAAGGGGAGTGGATGGAGAAAAACAACCCAATGTGTTATACAAGCAATGAAGGAGGAGATAAACAATGCAGAGACATCACATTAAGCAAAGAGAGAGAGCCGCACAAAGGATGGAAAAAGAAAAGACACATGAAGACAAATTGCAGTACAGCTCAGTTACCTATGTGGTAAACAGTGCAGATATAGATATTTGTACTCAGTCTATGTCTTTCTGTCCTTCCATGGGGCCAAAGAGCCCACCAGTATGAAACGTTTGTTTACACAACCCTGTCTCCTAAGTAACGAGTAAACATCCTGTCCATCTACAACAAAAGGTTCTGGAATCCAGAGCATTTAAATGCAAAGTAGCGTGATGTCAACCTACAACAAAAGGTTCTGGAATCCAGAGAAATAAGGTGCAGTTGGGATGACATTGTCTGTAGGCCAACCAGGAAGTTCCAAGGTGCAGTCGGGATAACATTGTCTGTAGGCCAACCAGGAAGTTAGCATCACCCTGGTTAGTGCACGAGTTATAAAGTAACAAGGCTGTGAAGGTGGACTGGTGAGTCGATTAGTCTCCCTGATGATGTGTAAAATCCCAGAAAGCCTGCATAGCCTCATTTAGTCACTTTTTATCAACCAACATTTTAAAGACACATATAAGCATTAAAAATAACAAGTGGGGTATTTACTGACATATTTTATTTCATAAGACAAAATGTGAAAATGTATTAGAATTGTGTTAACCACCAAACATATTTCAGGCCTCTAACCAAAGTCCCGTTGACTTCAGGGTGAAGAAATCAGAAGTGAAAAAACATTAACTCACTTCTGGGTTTTGGGACTCACTGCTACAGGACTCGATGAATGGACTTTTACCTTCAACACTTATGACAAAGGTCTGTGCCCTGCCTGGTTAACTAGTAACCATGACATTTAACCATATACCTCATGTGTTGACATTGTTACAATAACCATCATTTGAAGGTCATTGTTTGTTGAAACATTCAAAATGAATGTTTTGTGTAATATGGTGCAAATCGCCAAATAAATAAGGACAGGGTTAGTTTAGCTAAATACATATGTTGAATGTATGGTTCTGATACACAATGTAGTAGTGTATATTGTAGTAATGTCGTTGTGTATGTAGTAATGTATTCACAACGCTGTAGAGTTTTGAACCTACTGTAAATCAAATGACTGTATACCTGATATTAACAAATGGGTATGGACCCATAGGTGTGATTTTGGCTACTGAGCTGTTGATTGAGATTCTTCCAGATTGTTACCTTCCCTTCAATCTCTGTGTTGTTCCTGTCTGGCTTACTTCTGGTTGCTGACTACCCACCTTCACCACCTCAGCACAAGCCCATGGGCTATAAACAGTGACAACAATGATCTACAGCACAGCTTTCATATTCTAGTGGAGATTAATCACAGAGTGTGAACTCGGTTCTATGGATTCACCCTCTGATGTGCACCCCCCCCCCCCCCACTTTCCATTATGTCTTCCCTGACTGTCAGTCTAACTTTGTTGCTTTTCCATGCAGATCAGGAAGTAAAACTAAAGCACAGAATGACAAAAAGGGTGAATGTGACTAAAGGTGGTGATGTGCACAAACTCTGAAATGGGCAGGAGCAAGATTTTCTTAAAGGGGAACATGCTAACTGACTCAATGGCTCCTTTGGATAATTTTATGCTTTGGGTTCTAAACTATTGCAGTTTATTACTTTTTACTGACTCCTTTCATGAATCCAAATCATAACCCAGAAGCCATAATTAGAAACCTTAAAAGGGCACCTAAAAGAAAATCGAAAGAAAGAATTGTTATACTATATTATGCTATGCTTACCTTACCTTACTGATAGTAGGCATGTAGTATTAGCATGATTTAGTTTCTCTGTGGAAAAGAGAACACATTTCTTCTCTCCCTACAGTATGAATATGCTGTCACAAACCTTTGAATTATAAACACAGTACCAGGAAAGCATCAACAGGAAAAATTTAACATGCTGAAAATTAACAGCCATCAAAGCTTGACAGAAACGGTGCTACTGTGACTTTTGTTCTTTATTTTTAAAGCATGCACAATTCATTAAT
The DNA here is from genome assembly GCF_001952655.1 of Monopterus albus. Lineage (NCBI taxonomy): Eukaryota > Metazoa > Chordata > Actinopteri > Synbranchiformes > Synbranchidae > Monopterus > Monopterus albus. The sequence goes on from NW_018127982.1 coordinate 579,483, forward strand.
CTATAATATACTGTAAATATGCTGCTGTCAAAGTTTAGATTCCAACAATGTACTGTTAAATGCTACTGAAGGAAACATGTCCAGTATCACTTTGTAATTGCCCTTGTTGAAATGCAAACATTCCTGCACACACACACACAAACAAACACATCCCTCATCATTATTGAGAAACTAAAACACTGTGCAGAGGCGTAACGAGCAGTTAAACAGAGATGAGGCAGGCTGCATCGTTTCTGATACAGATGGCTATCTGATTTCAATACTGATTAAGACAGGCTGCCATTTTTTGTTTGTTTATCATCATTATGTGAATTGACAGGGTCCTGGCACTGTTTTGTTTCCCCCTTCTCTCCCTAAAGTTGACAAATTTGCTCACTGTTGCCAGACATGTTTTGTTGCTGTCACTTCAATCAGCTTGTGGTGGACTTCTAATGGTGATTCATGAGTAACTGCACTCACATAAAAGAGTTTTAGACAGCTCTGGATTACACTGAAAAGCACTCTGCAAGTAATGCTAGGTTAAATACCACAAAATGTATCTTTTTCTAGATAAACATTTGCTCTCAGAGCAAGAATGAGAGAATATAAAAAAATAAAAGTTTGTGGACAAACTATAATAGCATAATGGCAGCATTATATATTTGCCGTTAAGAGTGTGGATATACAATAGCCAGGCGTAAAAAGCTGCAAATTATGTACTTACAGATAAATGCTGTTATATTTCCATTACTGTCAAAATCATTAGGCAGCCCTAACAATGACAGAGCAGTGTTTTGAATCTTTTTGATGTGATGAACCCAATATTATGTGCTGCAGTAGGCAGCTAAAACCAAATAACTCTATGAAAAATTGCTAAAAGAGGAACGCTTATACAAATAAAGAGTGTACCTAGAGACATTATTTCAGACCGTCACACATCAGTGGGTTGCCTTGATGAGTTGGAGTATGTCACATAAATACAGTAAAGTAATACATTTTGCTGAAGAAAGATCATAGAATGATTATAAAATGTGACACCCCTTAGATAAATAGATAGATAGACAGACAGACAGATAGATAGATAGATAGATAGATAGACAGACAGACAGACAGATAGATAGATAGATAGATAGATAGATAGACAGACAGACACACACACACACATACACACATATATAGGAAATATATTTCTTCAAATATACCAGCAAGCCAGATCCATTTGTGGACTTGACTCTTTTATGGCTTCATTTTCCAGTGTGGGATTATTTTGGTTGTTTATTTGTACCAGAGACACACAGAGTTGCCGTGGCACAAGCACCTCTCTGTTATAAAGCAATCTTCTTTTTAGATAGGTAGAAGTTTCAGATGTGAAATATTGTGCTTTTTTTGAAAGAGAGAGAGCTTTTAAAGTTACATTACCCAGAGCAGTCTAACACAAGATGTTCACTTCAAGCACCAGAGAGTCTGTTTTCTTGTTATCCTTCTATGTGTTGCTTCTTCTCTCAAACAATGTAAACAGTCTCTATACTATTCTTGTAAACATTCAGACACTGAAAGAGCTTTTAACTTTACTATACAATTCTTAGCAACTATCTTGTGGTTTTAGGAAAGTTTGCAAAGTGGAGTAGACCACAGTGGTAATTCAGTAATTTAATTATTAATATTATTATTATTATTATTATTATTATTAAGTTAGAAATTGAACAACTATTTGGATTAAGATTGGATAAAATAAGAAAAAAATAAATTCACTTAAGTTGCAAAGTGTCATAATGGGTTTCTAAAAAGGGTTACCTTTAGCTTCTGGTCATCGTCAGTGACACATGCTATGATTCTTCCTGAGAAGCTTTTCTGTTTTAGAATTTTCAAACAGGGCACTATTTAAAAAAAATGCAACACATTTTTCATAGAATTTTAAAATTTCACCAGCAGTATGAGAAAGCTTTGTAAATGTATCCCTCTGGCCTTTAAATACAGTGAACATGGTGCTAAGTAAGTCCTTGAGTTATCCTTGAGTGCTGGGCCCGTTGCTGAGCATTTCTTTTTTCCCCTTTAAAGGTGAAGTGATCTCTCTAACTCACCTCATTTCTTTGGAGCCATTTTATCCAGCTGAGTCCTGGGGTCTTTACTTCTTTATGCTCGTCCGTTTCTCTCTCTCACTCCCTATAGTTGCTATTCCCTTCAGTAGTGGTGAGGATCCCAGAGGTAGACTGTTGGATATGAGGAGGTCTTGCGTGGTAATGGCCCATTACAAATCATTTTTCACACACAGTGTCACTGGTTGCCAGCCAGTCCTGTCACTCAGTCACTCTGTCAATGAAGCCACATAATCAGCAGAAAATAAGCCATTCTACGGTGAAGCTGCTCTTCCACCGTGAATCTTACACATAGTTGTAAATTGCTCACACACAAAAGTAGTGCACACACTCTACATTATTTCCTCACCTCTCCTCCATTATTTTGTTTCAAATTAAAACTAAAGTATCCATGCACAGGGATAGCTGAAAGTAAAATCATATGTTCAGTGGAAGAAAACCTTCTCTCCCCTCCATTTCATTTTGGCTTAAGGCAAATATTTACCTACACTGCAGTTTATTTTTAATGAGTGCTATGATAATATCATATAATTTAAACCTTAATCTAATTTAGGATGTTATAAGATCATCAACAACCCCCACACATGAATTATTTTCTTTATCAATTATTCAGTTGTTCCCCTGTGTAAAATGGGAATCTTTACATGCTTCAGTTCTTCCCTTTCTGGCTTCATTTGTCTCCTCATCTTTCCTCACCTCAGCCTCATCCTGAGATCTCTCTGCTGCTTTGCTAGTTTCTGTATTTCATCTGTACATCCTCCTCCCCATTGTAGTTCAAATGCTTTGTCATTCTCACAAGCAGAAGCATTATAATTGGTTTCAAATAATTACAAAAGTTGACATCTTTCTCTGGTTTAAATCACATCTTTATTGACAACTTTTTGATAAAAAGAATGTATATGTCCTTTTATAGGACATACACTCAGCAGCCACTTTAATAGGCACATTTTTACAATTGTATGCAGTTCAATGCAACACTTCTGCCTTAGCATCTATGCTTATGAAGCTCAAAATGTCTCAGTTATCATAAATGTTTGTTATTGAGGTCATAGTTAAAGCTGGTGTTGTACTGGAATACATTATATTCAGAGGTGCCTTTATATATTTGTTCTCCCTAGCTACATACTTAAGAGGGTCAGAATATTAGGAACACCTCTGAATATAATGCATTCCAGTACAATGCCACCTCTAACTATGACCTCACTAATAAACATATAATTGAATTTATGATAATTTCACCAAAAACTGAAACATTTCATAAACACAGATGTTAAGTGTTGCATTGAAATGAATGTATGTCAGATCCCAAAGCTCCTATAATTTTCAAACCACTCCTCTATGTACCAGGTTTATGTTGTAGTAAAGGCTATACTTTTAATAAAATTGCTATATTTAAAAAAAGATACCCTTAAGTGTACTCTTCTACACCTTTTGATTATGAAAGATTGCTTCTACTGAAATCTGTTGTATAAGACATCAGAACATATCAATTCAAATCCAGCAGTGTCCTCAAAATGGATAAAACTGCAGACCATTTTGCAGCACAGTTTATGTCTACAAGGGACTAGTGTTTGAAAATCAAATGCTAGATATAAAACCCTTCAAAAAATGTCTTCATATACTTTACATGACAAGCTACTTCATTATATTCAGTAAAGCAAGATGAAGATGTTGTGTGGAGGTACAGACACAAGAGCTGTCCTTGAAAAGTTAAGTCAAGTGTATAGAAAGGGGATCAACTTGTATTGTTTCTTGTGTGTATAGCTGATTATTCTCTCAGTGCAGAATACAGACTGGCTGTCACAAAGCAGCATGAAGGTGACAGGAGTTACATTTCAGTGTTGCCTCGAATATTCATGCAAATGTAACCTCTACTGGATCAGATTGTGAAAACAGCATTGTTGAGAACACTGTCCGCGGATCATCCATCAGAAGAAAAGGCAACAAAACAATAAGCTGACAGCTGTTGCGACAGCAAAATTAGGCATAGATATTGTTATTATTATTAGCCTGTGTATCTGATGGGTTCAGAGTCAAAGGGACTTCGCTGGCCTCATTGCTTACACAAGTCTCTCTTACCATTCACAAAGACAGCTACAGCTGTCTGTACAATCCATCAACATCTCACATGAGCAAATAGTATTGGAGCAGCTGAAGAACTAAATTAAGATTTTATAGGTGTTTTTATTTGTTTGATGCCTGTCATTAAATTCACACCAGCCTATCATTTTCAAATCACTGAAGAGACTGTGTCTGTGTTTTTGCCTTACTCTTGCAATTTTAAAACAGATCCTAAAAAGTAAGAATACTATAAAAATGAACAATCCATTAAATGGAGGCAGGTTAAAGTTAGTGGACTCTTCCTTTGGTTGTCAGATTCAGTTTGGATTCTAACACACTGAAGCTTGTCCTCATCCTCATATTTCTATCATACAGCCATACTATTGCTGCCATGGCTATGATATGTCATATTTCCTCCCCGGTCTTTGTCAGTCCAGATCCAGAGTCTAACAGCTCCTCTCCAGCAGGTGCTCCTCCCCCCTCATCAACTTCTCTTTATATAGTTTTCTTATTTGTTAAAGTGGCAGGTGTCTGGTGTATTTTATCATGGTTATTATTGTAACCCAATTATTATTGTAACCATAGCAACACTTTGGACTTCAACACACTTCCCATTTCCAATGACCCATATAAGAGAAATGAGAAACACCCACAGGACAAAGACACAGGGAAAAGAGGCAAGTGAGAGAAACGAATGCAATTAGGGGGTCGACCCAGAATGACTTCTGGGTCGATGAAGGAAAGGATGTCTCACATCGTTACAGTAATGTGTTTTCTTGAGTCTTCTCTCCTCATGTTTTCCTCATCTCTTACATGGGTGGGACACAAGGAAAAGACACAAGGAAGGGAACTGTGGATGCATTTAGGAGAACTGGGATTCACCATTTGTGTTTACTGCACTCTGGTCCACCATTTAATACATTTGTGTGGGAATGCAAATTGATTGTTCCACAGGCAAAACAAGCCTATGGTTAACTGCTACTAAAGATTGCACTCGGTACACATCTACACCAAACCTAAAGTGCTGTACTGAAATAGTTTGGTATGACTTTACCTTTACACTACTAATAAGCGAAGCCTGTTTAATATTGAACTCACAATTTGAAAACGATTTGGATTAAAACCTGGACTGAGCAAAAAGTGATGAAAATTATGTTGGCCATTATGAATGTTAATAAATGAGCTATTGATGGCCACTACTGGAGGTGAGTCATGTTTAGCAAAGAAAAACTACTGGTGATCTGCTCAAGGGGTCCCAGAAAGGAGGCATAGGGAGTTTGACATAATGTCTTAGTAGCAAATGTTACTAAGATTATGATGTCCCACTTAATTCTCTGACTGGTGCATCATCAGGAGGACATGCACGTTAACAAAATATAGAAACTGGAATGTGAGTGAGTATTAAAACACTGAGATCAGACACTCAAGTGGCTTACTTTCCTTTTTTAAAAAGAATGTATATATAACACTTTGGGAGCTATGCTCTCACTTGTTTGTAGTTTTTCCTCCAGATTTCCAACTTACAGACTACTAGTACAAATGAGATGTTCAGAACGGACAGAGCATGACAGAACAAGAGAGAGAGATTCAGAAATGAAGAAATACAAACAGTAAAAAGAAAAAAGGCCCGAATAAATTTCTGTTCCGCCTGATGCAGTGATGTGGGTTAAACCTTCATCAGTGGTCGATCAGATTGGAGTTGACAAGGTCAGATGCTATTTGGCATCAGTGAACCGGAATTTTTATAGGAATGGGAATTTAATTGAATAGCACTTTTTAAGCAACATTTAACCATCTCATTTTAAAAAGTGTGTGTGAGAGAAAGGGAGCGAGAGAGAAAAAACAATACACACAACTGCACACATGTGACAGAAAGACCTAAAACTTAAAGTTTATTCATTGACATTTTGTGTTGTACTGGATGTCTCAGATGTCTGCTTCATACTGTATGTACTGTACAGACATGACAGTATTATCAGTGTCTTCAGTTTAGAACTTGGAGCAAAATAACTATTCCATATTCCATAAAGCATTTGTTAATGAGAGAGGTCTGAAAACAATTGCAGGACTCATCCAGGCAAATTTCATATTTATTTAAAGGTAGGGTTGGCAATCCTGGAAAAATAAGCAAGCTTGTTCCTCTCAAGCTTAATTTTGAAAGTAGACAACCTAAACACAGGCTTTATTCTGTCTGGATAACACAAACACTGCATGTGGCCTTTGATGGCAAATTAACTGCATTACAGTCCTATCTACATGCTCAGAGCTGACTGTTGTCTGTCATGTAAAATGAGTCTGTTCCGTGTGATAGTCTTCTTGCTCTCATACTGCTCACACAGGTCACAAGTTTTGGCAACAACATTTCCTTTAAGGCTATATGTCTTAAAGGGGAAGGCCTGGCCTGTAACAACAGTCTCTGTGAATGAAAGCTGCTGTGGGCACCTTCTCTGCCATAACTCGTTAGCTTTAGCTGTAAAACAGAGCAGTAGCACATCTATCTGCAACTGCAGTGCCTTGTGGGAGACTCTTGGCTCACACACTGAGTGCAAGAGCAGAGTGTGCACAAATAGGAGGTAGGCTGACAGACAGGTAGGCTATTCAGTGGTTTTGCCTGCAATATCTACAATTATTGGGCAGGTTTTTTTCAGCCCTGCTGATGCCAAAGATGACAGATTTTTTTCTTGTGCAAAGAAACTACCAGAATTTGTGGATTGGCTGGACTACTATTGGAAAATGAATAACTCAAGTGTCCTGGGTTTGTTGTAACCTGCAGGAGACAGTGGGACAATCTAGAGCGCACAGCATGAATTCACGCATTCATCCTGCCCACTGCAGCCTGAAATTGGTGATATAATAGAGTATTGGCACATACTTGGTCTGTCATTTACAGCCAAGTATCAAAATGTATCAAAAGATTTATACCTGGCTGTTCAGATTGTTTTTTATATAAAGAACACACAAAGGGATAATGCACCAAACCACCTAGCATGCAGTGCTTCCAAGAGCATGACAAGGACATTAGGGCCTAGATCTCAACTGTACAGAACATTTTTAGAATAAAGTGGAACAGGATTTTCACAGCATGAATACATCACTGAGATTTCTGTACTGTGTGATTTTATCAGACCAACATGAACTAAGGCCCACATAGCAGATTGTTTGGACTTTTTTTTTTTAATCAGTACTTCACAGTCCTGCTTCTCAGACTCTTGTGGATCCAAAAAAGATATCATCCTCGTACTATTTACCGTATGTGTGCTAAATTAAGTTATCGACAGTGCTTATTGTTGCATTATATAAAAGTGAGATTGTGGCACTCAATTTCTTCTTTGTTTCACTGCATTCTTCGGATGGTGGGTCCCTTAGAGGCTCTTTATTGTTTCATTGCTTATTGTTTTGAGTTCACAAGAGAAAGGCTTAAGATTCAGGATAGGTGCTGTGATAAAGTAGAGAGAATTTTAAAGCAGGGTAAGACCAAATACAAGCTAAACTGCTGTTTTCAACATGTCAAGTACATGTGGTGTGACAGTGGAATTGCTTTCAAGAGAAACACGAGAATGATGCCAGTGAGTACTTCTTGCAGACAGTAGTAGTAGAAAGAAAAACAGATCTGCACACAGAAAAATGACAATGAAGGACCACTGTATATTTTATAGAAACTTTTTTTTATTGACAGTTTGTGAAAATAAACCTCAAAGAAAGCAAGGCTTCTTTATCTGTCTCATCTGACATCCAGCTGATAGCCAACAGTTTTATATCTTTTTCAGGCCTGTCATGTCTCAGCTGCAGCGTTTGGGCTTAGTTTCTCAGAGATCAGATGTCAGCAATGTAAAGAGGAATTGCTGGCTGCAGTCTACATTCTTTAAATCCTGCATAACCTTACTCTATGCTGCCAGCTGGCCTCTTGTGCTGTATGTACTGTATATACAGTGGGGCAAATAAGTATTTGATACACTGCCGATTTTTCAAGTTTTCCCACTTACAAAGAATGGACAGTTCTGTAATTTTCATCATAGGTACACCTCAACTGTGAGAGACAGAATCTACAAAAAAAAATTCCAGAAAATCACATTGTTAGATTTTTAAATAATTTATTTCCATTTTATTGCATGAAATAAGTATTTGATCACCTACCAACCAGCAAGAATTCTGGCTCTCACAGACCTGTTTGTTTGTCTTTAAGAAGCCCTCCTATCCTCCACTCATTGCCTGTATTAATTGCACCTGTTTGAACTCGTTACCTGTATAAAAAACACCTGTCCACACACTCAATCTATCAGAGTCCAACTTCTCCACTATGGACAAGACCAAACAACTGTCAAACTCCCTCGAACTGGGGCTCCATGCAAGATCTCGCCTCGTGGAGTATCAATGATCCTGAGAAAGGTGAGGGATCAGCCTAGAAATACACGGGAGGACCTGGTCAATGACCTGAAGAGAGCTGGGACCGCAGTCTCAACGGTTACCATTAGTAACACACTACACCGTCATTAGTTATGGTACATGTCGTCTCAGACCTTGCTCTACACCTTAAAGAGAAAACCTGATGATTGTAACTTTGGTTCATTCAGCAGTCGCTGAATTGTGTTACTGATCAAGTTGCCACCCACAACAGGAGAGAATGGATGGGGCCATGTATC
>NW_018127982.1:588394-590405 GCF_001952655.1 Monopterus albus
GAGTGGCCTAGCCAGTCTCCAGACCTGAACCCAATAGAAAATCTATGGAGGGAGCTGAAACTCTGTGTTGCCCAGCGACAGCCCCAAAACCTGAAAGATCTGGAGAAGACCTGTATGGAGGAGTGGGCCAAAATCCCTGCTGCAGTGTGTGCAAACCTGGTCAAGAACTACAAGAAACGTCTGACCTCTGTAATTGTAAACAAAGGTTTTGGTACCAAATATTAAGTTACATTTTTCTATTGTATCAAATACTTAAAAATCTAACAATGTGATTTTCTGGATTTTTTTTTTTTATTCTGTCTCTCACAGTTGAGCTGTACCTACGATGAAAATTACAGATCTGTCCATTCTTTATAAGTGGGAAAACTTGAAAAATCGGCAGTGTATCAAATACTTATTTGCCCAACTGTATGTGCATGAGTGTGTTTGTTGGCATGTGAGCTGCTCCTAGTGGGTCAAATTTCATCAGACAGTCAACGCTACAGTCCTGCTTCAGTCAACATAGTGAATACCATTTTCAGATCACATAACACAAGTCCGTAATAATATTTGTATAAGGTCATCAATTATAAACCATAAGTTTTTCAGCCTTTATTCCAGAGTTATAATAGAATATTTTGAAATAAAAATTCGGACTTTTTTATATAATACTGCAGTCCTCAGGTACTTGCTTCACAAGGTCAAAGGTCAAGGTCAAAGTGTTTATTTGTCATAAGCACAGTTAGGAAACGTGTTTCACCGTACAATGAAATTCTTACTTTGCCGTCCACATGAATGCTACAAAATACAAATGAAAAGTCATAGTTTCTTGTTACACATTATTAAACTACCAGTACAGTATATACACTCAACATGGGAGACCATTATTATTCTTGAATGGCGAGACAGTCACTGAGATCCCCAGGACTTAAAGCAAGCATCTGATATGCAGTGCACATCAAAAGAGTCATGTTCTTTCACTAAACAAAAAAAAGGTAAAATTAAAAGATCATACAGCAAACCACCAAATGGATAAATGGGTTTGAAGATATATTTGAAAGTTATACCTTGACCTATTCCATGATTTAGTCTTTTAACTTTCTCCTACATACAGGTAGATGACATACTGGCATGTCTTGTAGGAAAAGCAAAGGTATGCATAATAAAATGAATGATGCCTCACTAACATGGCTTACTGAGACGTTTGAACTGAATTGAGTCATTGTTAATGTTACTGGTAACACCTGTGCATTTCCTGCAATGACAAAGCAAACGGCCATTTGGAAAGCAGGTGCTGTTAACTTGAACACAAGAATGCTTCCAGGCAGAAATAGCATGCGTTGATTAAAGCTGCCATGTCACGTCAGGCTTTAAGTGAGATAATTCACCATTTATCTGATCTTTATATTTTTATCTTATATTGTATCAGTCTCATGAGGTACTATTGTAGAATGAGCAATACTGTGTGTGTATGTGTTTTAATAAACTGGTTAAAAAAGTATTAAGGGTTCAGAAAAGTTTATTCAAACAAGCTTTGTGTATTTTTCTTTGCAGTAAATGAATCTTTGGTGTTAGTGTTCCTAGTGCTAGATGAATGGGAACGCATCCAAGCATCCTAACTATATTGCAAGTGACAAAACAGACATGTCAGAGACTGTGCTGTTACCATGAGAGGGTTCCCCCACTGGATATCTGTGATTACACAAGTTATCTGTACAAACTTTATAACTTAACGGCCCCACACACCTGTTTAGGGCATTCTCATCATCCTGACAGGAAGCCTATGTTTTGTGGGTGAACCATGATATCACAGTGACATTGATTTGATTGATTTTGATTTGATTTATTCTTTCAAACATGTAACAACAGTCAATTTGTCAACACACATAATTTCATACATATCCACAAATACATTATCAATTTGCTTATACCTAGTACATGCTTGAACGGAGTAGGAAGAAGTTAGACTTATCTAGTCCTACCCCATAACATCATCTTATCATCATTGGTTTGCAAGCAGCATTACTACATA
>NW_018127982.1:591652-614907 GCF_001952655.1 Monopterus albus
CATTAATAATTCATGATTGATTGTGTCAAATGCCTTTTTTAGGTCAATAAATATTCCTATCGTGTATTTCTTCTCATCCATAGCACTTGTAATGTCCTCCATCAGGTCGGTAATGGCCAAAGATGTCGACCGGTTCGACCTAAAACCGTACTGGCAATCAGAGAGGATTTTATGTTTGTCAATAAATGTGTCTAATCTGTTATTAAAGAGTTTTTCCAGAATTTTTGAAAATTGTGACAACAGAGAAACCGGCCTATAATTTGTGAAGTTGTGCTTATCACCAGTTTTATACAGAGGGATAACCTTTGCAATTTTCATAGTGTTAGGGAACTGCACATTAGAACTCGACATTAGAATAACTATTTACATCATGCGGAAGCAGAAAGCATTTTACACTGAGGCATTTAACAAATACTGGCATTCTCACCACTGAAAAGTTAAATTTGACTCAATTTGTTTTTTTTAATGCTTTTTAAACTTTTGACATCAACACTTTGGATGATGTTTCTATGGAATGATTTGTGCATACATGTACACATGGACATGGACATACTGAGGAGACAGCAGGTCATGCCAGAATGAGAAGACAAATCATCAGAGAACAGCTGTTGGAGTTATGCACTTTTTTGTCCCCATACAGAAGTAACATTTGGGATTAGCACAGAGGCTGAGCAAAGTGCACAGTTTGTGTATATGAGACAGTATACATGTGTGGCTTTTTAATAAAGTTGCATGATAGATGCTGCTGTCATTTGGCAGATGCAAGTATTACAACTGTTCTGTCTGTAATACGTTACAGCTCCCTTGCCCTCATAAGCTGTTAGACACATCAGCTCAGGTGTCAGAGTTTCATTCTGTTTGAATAGTAACATTTTGCAGTTTTCAGGATTTAATTACACTGTAATCAAAAGCGAATGAATGTCTGCTTTTCAGCTCCAATAATTAGAGGTGTGTCTCTCAAACATGCATCATTGACAACAGAATTAAGTCATAAATCAGCTTCTGACAGGGGCAGCTGCCATGTTGCCAGAGGGCAGATAAAATGATCCAGCTGCACTGAAAGGCAAAGACACTGGATAAGAAAGAAGCGGCAACGTGCAATGTGAGTGTTTTTTTGTGTTGTCGCAGTTTAACACTTCAGTAACAGTAACACAAATCATGACTTCCACTGTCTTCCTGTATTATTCTCCTGTTTTATGATTTTACACCAGCAGCTGTTTGCTGAGCACCAAATATGGTTGGAAACAGTTTCTGTTTCTGCTCACTCTTCCCGCTCATCTATCAGATCTCAGATGTATTAGGTGTCAAATACAGTGTGCTTAATCATCACAGCTGGTCTTGTTTTCTTGGTGATGGTTTGAAAAATGAAAAATAGAGAACATAGACCTTACTTTACACCAGGTGATTAATTCTGCTATTGCTGCTAATGTTAGGCTCAGGATTCCCCTTAGGCAGTAGTGATTAGAGAATTCCACTCTTTGTTCACTTTATCATACATTCATGCTCTCAACAGTTTATTACAGCAAGACCAACACAAATGTGTAACTAAGTGGTACCTAGATATGTACAATGTAGTGAGTGGCATACATTTTACATCTGTGCTTGCTCTAAAGAGGGAGCTAGCATAGCACAGGAAATAGTGAGAAACGTGTCTTCTATCAGATGGTCTCATTTTGTAACTTTGAATAAGACTGCGATGATATTTGGATGTATTAGTGGCTGGCCACTTGATAAACTAGTCATCTTTGAGACTGTTGTATTTTTTCTTGTTGGTGGAGGTTATCATCTCCTCATTCCTCCATTCCCAACTGTGCTAGACTGCTATAACTGTGTCCTGGTCCTATCTTGTTGGAAAAACTGCATCTCCTAAAATGTTCCCATCCTTTAAATCCTGAGTTCATGCTTAATTCTAAACCAAATGTTGTGGAGTCTGCAAACACACAATGCATATACTGTACAGACATAAACTGTTGCTAGCTAACACTAGTCAGTGTTGTAGTACTCAAGTCCAGGAATCTGACTTGAGTCCTGATTTTCAGGACTGGTGATTCCACTTTGAGAACTGATGACTCGGACTCTGGCACTGATTGCATTCAAACTCTGAACTTGGAGATGAGGACCCTGACTTTTAAAAAAAAATTTTTGTAATAAGCCATAATACTTTGGCACCAGATACACTAATACTCACACTGTTCACTTCAAAGTACTGTGTGTGTGTGTGTGTGTGCCTGCTTAACTGTGCATTTGTTTGGCTACCGTGTGACACACAGTAAGTAAACTCCTTTTAAAGTTGTGAGAGCTGTTGATTGTATTTATGGTGACCTTGACTTGGGTAATGGGGACTTGACTCAGACTTGACTCTCAGGTAACAGGGACTCGACTTAAACTTGACTGACTTTTTTTGTGATTCAGACTTGACTCAGATACTGGGGACTTGAGACGTGACTCAGACTCGAGGTTTAGTGACTTGACTACAACAATGATACCGGTCACTGTGTGACTGTGGGAGAACTCAAACTCATACCGACAGTAATGTAATACAGTAATGTATTACAATAATATACTACTTGCCAAGAACTCTAGTTGTGCTGTTTTTTCTACAAGAGTCCCTTTTTATTGTATTTCTCTGTGTTAAAGTGAGTCATATAGCCTGGAGGAAAGCAAGGATGTTCCCCTCAAGGTGAAACATTTTCAGTCTCAATGCACCTTAGCATTGCCACCATGTAGGAGCAAGGTTCAGTCGTAAAACTCTATTTGGATCAAGCTCATGTCTCCACTAGTTCACACATTTCAGTGAACCAGTCAATATTCGAAACACACTAACATGCCATTTAAACGACCCACAGTTCAGCCTTTGTCAGGCGGCTCCAGCTGTTGCTCTGTGCTCTTATGAGAGTTGTGTAGTATGTCACTGAACGTGTCTAGATGCCTCATACTGTGTTATATACACTTCTAAATGAAACACATACCTGTGCTGCAGTAGGCTGTATACACAGATCTAGCTAACCAAATCAGAACCTATCACCAGCCTGTTGTGATCAACAGTTAGATATCCCATCCACACTGCAGACTGTGGATGGCCTGTTTCAACAAGTCAGTAAAAGTGTTTTTTGTGGTTTTCTGTGTTTGCCGTGATAAAGTGTAAACAGACCTCAGCTCCATCCAACACTTTCAGGATAAACTGGAGCTGAATGCAAAACCGGTGTTACTACTCACCATCACTATCCTGACTAAAACTCTAGAAATGGAGGAAATGTAACCAAATCTTGTAGAAAATCTTTCCACAAGACTGAACACTGATATTGCAGCATATTAGCATCTATTGTTTTAGAAAGTGATGTGGAAATATCACATCTTGTGTTATGGTATGGCTGTATTGTGTTCTGTTGTGCCATGTCAAATACGTATGCAGGAGTCATGGTAATGACTTTCTCTTCCCTGTCTTCTGTCTTTTTTCCTGTTGCCTCTATTTGTCTTAAAATCACTCTGCTGAAATAACGCATTTAACTGAAGCTGCTCTTCAGTCTCCTATTCCACCTCGTCTACTCCTCTGTAGCCTGGAGCAGATGCTACTTCTGTTGCCTCTGGGTCCATGCAGAGCCTCGGGATGGCAGCTTCACATAAACACGACTATATCCTCCTTCAAATCTCCACTCATCCTCCTCCTCCTATTCTTCCCATCCCTTGATCGCCTCCTTTCACCTCGTCATTTTCTCCTCTCCTCTCTCCAATCCTTTCCAGCCCAGGTGGTGGACTGTGGAATCATATCCTCATTACAGACCTGTCCATATGATGGCTTGCAGCATCCTGCACCAATCCACACAAGTGATCATTTCTCACAAATTGCTGATGGAGGTGAAAGAGGAGGAGAAAGAAATGAAGCTGCAGGCTTAATGCTCTCAATGTATCTCACATCTGTGGCTGTCAGAGTTGCTTTAAAACACAAGGGGAGTAATAATATGCATGCCACTTTTGCCAAGCAGGGCAACAAACAAATTGCAGTGTATAACAAATTACAGAAGTCGTTTTTCGTATGACAAAGCATGTTAACTCAGCAGACTGGGACCAAAATGAGATTCACTGAGACACATTGTGTGATACCAGATTACCTTGAAACACCAATTTGCTCAGTAGGAGGAAATTAAAAACAAGATGGGGGACAGGAAAAGCAATATGTGGCTGCTCAACTTAAACAATTAGATGTAAATAAAATTTACCTGACCTCCTCTTTTATTGTCCTACCCCCAGGGGCACTAGGTTGATTTTGGATTCAGGGCTCAAACACTAAATGTTTGTCAGTTCATTAAAGTAAAGACAGGCTGAACCTTGAACTGAACAGAGCAATTGTCTCCCGATCAATACACTGAACAGGTACCTCATTGCAGCTCATATATAATCAATTTGGCACAGAGCATTACAGCTGAACTTCACCTCCATCGCTTTTACGCTCTGCTACAAAACAAGCTTTCACGCCTGTCACAAGGAGTTGAACCAAAGTGGTAAATGAATTCTTCGTCTGAATATTCCCAACAGAAGCAGCAGCTGTGCCGAGACACCAAATGCTGGCTGCTTCAAACAAACAATGTAATATAGTCTGGGTGAAAGACAATAAATCTCTTTACATGAGGGTAAAGTGATACTCTACACAAAATCTTTGAGTGTCAGATACTCAGCTCCTCTCAGTTTGAATGGTGGCTGTAAAGGTGGTTGTCTGTATTTTCTTCAGCGAAAGGGAACGGCAGATGTAGTTAGTAGTGACATAGTCCATAACAACGCATGTTATGATTTCATGGTTAGAAAACGTGTTCATAGAAACATATAAAACCACTCGAGTCTTCTTCTGTATGCTCATTATGTATTTCATATCAGTGCTTCATCTGTCTCATCAACACTGCTCAAACTGTTTTTATTACATCACACATGTAGAGTCTTTTGGGTGGATGTCTGTCCATCTGTCTCTCTCTGCTGTGTGACCATGTCAGAGCAGTACCATTTCTCAAGCAGTATTGCATTTTCATACCCCTACTTATTGAAAATAGACTGTGCTAAATGTTAAGTGTAAATGTTTGAATCATCAGAATATATAGTTTTGCTGACTGTGGTAGAAATATGTAATCAGGTGACAGGTGAACCTTTATCATACCATATATCGTTTTAAAATTTTTATCAATTCTTTTGGTCTTAACCTCTAAATAAAATGTGTTATTGTCATCATTCTATATTAAACTAATGCTAAATGAGCCATTACATATATTCCCTAATGTGGCATTAACTGTAAGTGTTAGTTTTTGTCTCTGTGCGGGGATTGTTTGAAATGACTGACCTTATCTTTTAAGGATTAATTAGATCTAAAATGTGTTTTCATAAGTTATCGCTAAATATTTTTGATCTAGTTTTTATTTTATTTGAAGTTTGAATGGTTTAATAGTAATAATGGTTTAATTGAAAAATATATTAATATGATGTGAGGTTCAATTAAGTTTCCAAAGAAACATCTGGCCAAAATGTCCATCGAAGGGCTACTTTTACTTTATCCTCTGAGTACACCTCAAAGCTGGGTAAAGAGTTTGCACCAGTCATTCTACTTTTCCCACTTTTTTAAATGGTTATCTGTATTTCTATTTCAGTAAAGAATGTGTGTACTTTTGCCACTTGTGATTATCACAGAGATATGCGATAAAGGCCAGACTTTTAAAAACAACAGTATGTATCCCCACTCCGCTATCTGTCTCTATTCATCTGCTGGCCCATTTATCTGTTGTCTCTTTATGTTATTTGTTGACTCTTGCATGTCTACTTTCCCCTCTTTTCTATTTCTATCTCCAAATAATGAAATGTATTCATTCAAATGGAAATCAATAACGTAGCATAGCTCTACTGTAATAACAGATCATCTATCATGACAACATTGTTTGGCATTTCTTAATATAGCCTGAGTGTCAGTTTAAAGCCATCTCTGCGGTCACACATATTTGCTGTGATGAAATGTCTTGGACTTGCAGCTCAGGGGAGTAAAATGCCAAGTCTGGGCTTCATGGTAGCACCTATACATCCTGAGTTGCTGCTCAGGATAAAATGGGCTTTACTCAGCACCAATTTAATCCTGCTAAGAGCTGCTGTCTCACAGCATTTTAATTCTTCGCAGAAAAAGGCCAGAGGAAAAGGTCAATATAGTCAGGGGAATGTTCTGCTGATTATTAAAATGGTTACCTTTAAATAGTCATAATGATAGCAGAAAAATAAAAGTTGTTTTTTTTTTCCCTTTTCCCGGTTCCTATTTTAGCTAGAGGCCAGTATTTTTGTGATTTAAGTTATTGTTCCTGACTGAGACCTAATGAGTCCAAGTCAGTGAGGAAAATAGATCCTTTAAAGGCCACTGTTAACATTTAGAATTTTGTATATAATTTTTCTTCACCAATTAGCCACCTCCCTATGGCCAGAACATTAACCACAGACTGGCTGGTTTTAGACTCAGCCTTCATTATTACTCCTCCTCTCCTGCATTTATGGATCATTTTCTTCCCTTGTGTGTAATTATACCTAATTTGGAGACAAAACCAAAAGCCTCAATGGCAGTGATAAGAGGCTGACAAAAACATAATATATCTTTGGTGAGATTTAATCAATGCATTGATAATTTGCTCAGGAACACCTGAGATAAACAACCTAATGGAGCCAACTCGAAGCACTTAATCTACACCAACCCTTCAAACAACATCCACGTGGATTAGTTGGGTTTCATTAGGAAGGCTATTAATATTTATAAATAAATTTCATGCTTTGTTTAACCTGAGTTGGTAAAAGGGTTTTGTTCTTTGTGAAATAATCATAGGAGCACAGGAGGTTTATTAAACCTCTGACTAATCCCAGCAAAGCCACGTGCCTCCCCAGAGCTCTCTAACCTGAGCCGTCACCTGCAGCAGCAAAACTTGTCTTTGTTGTTTCCCATCCTGTCCAACCTGTCATTCACAGAAAGGCTCATCTGGCTGGGTTGCATTACTAGTCGATATTGGTAAATTAGCCAAATGGTTTTCAAATCAGTCTATTCAAGTGAGATGAAAGGGCAATACTGTATATGTAAGTGTTGCCATAACCACCAGCATTATTAGCAGCTGTGATCCACACGTTAACTATTGTTATGCTATTTCAGGACACATCCTTAACATCACTCCAATTTATGGCCATTGGTTACCTTACCTCCTAGTATGATGTGTCAGCCATAAAATATATTTATTATAAAGGCATGCAAGTCATAATAAATACTGCCTGAGGATTTTTTTTAAATTATTAGGTACCTAAGATGTGCAGTGTAGAGCCTCAGAGCAACATGTTGCCTCTGGATTTCAGAATAGCCAGCCATGTGAATATGGCATTTCACTGTTAACCTCAGAAACAGCAGTTGACAAAACAATTTTACCTCATGGCCCATTTAGTAGCTGCTCTGGAGCTTTCTATAATGTACGTATACACAGTTTCCATCAACAGATGGAGTTGTCATGCATTGTTGATGTTCAAATTACCAAAATTTTTTCTGCTGATTTGTCAGTCTTCTCCTGGCCTCAGATACTGAAGCTGCCTCATCTGACAATTAATGAAAGCCAGGCTGTGTGTGCTATGCTGTCAGGATGGTATTAAAGCATCATTCTGGTGGGACAATATACACACTTTTGTGCTAACATGAGATATGTATGCTAAATATTTTTGGCAAGACAACAGATTCTTTATTCTCTTGTCACCAGTGGGTCCTGACATGCTGTATGAAAAGCAATGGCAAGCCTAATGGAGACGGTTTGCAGAATGTAGAAGGGTAGATTTCACTGTTGAGACATGAAGGATTTATATTTATCCCCTGAGAGGCAAATCTTCCTAATATGACAGTTTAATCCTCTTAAAGATATATTAACTGTGATCAAAGAAAGCAGTGTCCCCATATTTTTACCAGCAATACCCTTACTCTTAACATAAAGCATAACCACACCCTCCTATTTTTTTGGCTTTTTTTATTTACTTTAGCGAGATGCACTGATGGAATTATCTAAGAAAATGTTGTGTTCAGGCATTTGGCTGGATTGTCTGACATATGACGACAAAGAAGGCAAATTTTGAAGACTCTTGATAGTGGCACTCAGTTGGGACTAAGAGAAAAGCCTGCAGCTCTGCTAGCTGATTGTAAAGGGAAAAACTAGGCCGGATATTTAAGGTTTTTTTAATTGGGACCACAGAACACAGTGGAGGGAGTGTGTGGGATGGAAACAGTAATGAGTCAGTCTAACACCCTACACAGAAACCTAACCTGTCAGATGTTTGCAATTGAGTACACATTCATTCTGCCCTACTATCCTCCTAGAATTTCTACCTCACAGTATCATGAAAGACAAATATATAGATAAAATAGGACAGTGTGCCTTTATTCTCACAAGCTCTTAAATTGTACCTTAGCATATACAGTATATATGCTAAGATCAGTGTATGTAGAGAAGTAAAAAAAAACAAAACTGTTCTTTCCTCTATGCCAGATTCCCCTTTTAGTCTTACAGAAGAAATGGGTCAAATCTGACTCTGTCTTCAGCTCACTTTCTTATCCCCTTGACTGACTAGACCCTCAAGCAAGCAAGCAAGACTAAGCACAAATCTCCTACATACAAAAGAAGAATCTCTAAAGACAAGGAGGCCCTTTGGTTCTGGAAGTTATCATGGACATGATAATGCTTCGCTAGTGTCAAACTCCACCTTCCAGTAGGCCAGAAGGTTCATATCATCAATACATATTATAATTAGCTTTAGTCAGGTGTAGTAATGATGACAGGGGCAAAAGACAAGGTGGGTGCTGACTTCTGACAATACTCTGTGCCATCCTCTGATCATCCTGGTTTGGACTGGTTTGGACTGGTTTTCATGTGTTCATGGCTCTATGAGAAATATATCTTTAAAAAGGGTATTTTCAATACGAATTACATTTTATTTGTACTCTAAGAGTACTTATAAAATCCAATTAATGTTTTATTTATGTTTAATATACTTTTTAAATTAAACACACACTGGACAAAACTGCACTCTTAGAATTCATATTTTTCTTTAACTGGTGATGAATTACTTTCTGTATTAATGCAGCCAAGGTTTTACTTGACCTGTTGCCAAAGAATTGTATAACTGCCTCTGGTGAATAATGGCAATTTGATAAACAGACCTTCAGTATTAACTATGTCTTTTATTTTAAGCACAGAGCATAAACTACCTTCCCAAAGCCACCAAATAGATAGGCAATCAGGGGTTAGGTATGTGCTGCTGCACTGTGTACTCCACCTTACAAAGATTAATCACACAATAATCGACTGGCATGAACCTTATTTTAAAAAGAAAAAAAAACAACCTCTGATGCAGTTGTTAAAAATACCTGCAGAAAAGAAAGCACAGAGAAAACTAAAACTTGCATGTTAGGTACAAACAGAGGAGGCTTGTACCTCACTTGCAAAAGGACTGTTCCAGACATGCCAGTATGCATAATTATGGAATGGACCTCTTTGTTGGTTATTCTCAGACTCACAGGACTGCAGCAGAACACCGTATGGTTTCAGAGGCCTTTCATCCAGACTGTATTGGTGCATTTGTAGAAAACACATTTACACGGAGACACGTAATATGCATACCTTGGTAAAAATAATGTGACAAAGCATAACTATCACATGTTACATTCTGTATTAAGGCAGCGCAAGCCTATTTGTAGACTCTAAGGATTACAGCAGCAGGATGCCACACTGTTGCCGAGGACTTTTATCCAAATTCTGTTGGTGTGTTTGATGGATAAGTACATTTACATTCAGACACTTAAATTGCTAACCTGGGGAAATGTTTGGGAATTACAGGGGGATACATTTCATTCATCTTGATGGCTGGATGTTGGTTCCTGCCATAGGAACCCAGGGGACTGCTGGGTTCAGTCCCCTGTGGGTTGCTAATGTTCTTCCACTCTCATCCTATCCTTCCTTCATTTTATTTAGCGGTCACTGAGCTTCTATAATAAGTGATGTTGCATCTTGACATTTGATACACATGTTTTTAGGCATTGTAATGTACAGTGAAACTAAATACCAAAGGTCCAGCAGGGACATAGAGTTCGAAGCAGTGACTTGAAGCCATTCAGCTTTAAAATCAAATTTCAGCCAAGGATTGTAATACACTGAATTTTGCTGTCCACACTCTGGTGAGTCACCACATACTTCCCCCTCCCTGTGGGAAAAGAAGTGCAGCACACTATGTGTGTATATATATACATATATGTATATATGTATATATATATGTATGTATATATATGTGTGTATGTATGTATGATTAATTCCTACCTAGACTTGTAACCAATAATTAAAAAAACTTTAAAAAGTTAATTTCAGCATCTTATAAAGATCTGAACAAATTTATACAAAACATAAAAATTTGGAAATAATGAAAACAATATGGCGTGTATAAAATAGAGAAAATACTAAATGTATTTTATATTTTACTGTAGGCTCTATAACAGTAACTTCTATGTCAACAATAAAATGGAAAGTAAAAATAAAGGCTGAACAAAGTTAATAATGCTCTCTATAGATACAGACAAACATGCATGAGTCGATATAAACTGAATTTTATTGTACAGTCCAGTTAAATCAAACGGTGGTTGGTGCCGTTCGTTTGGGCGTCGCTGTTATATTGTGACCAACTACAAGTCTGCATATCAGTAGGCGTGGTTGACCTTTGACAGATAAGTTTTAAGGTCTTGGAAAAATGGAGGAGCTTGGAAATATTGAAACTTTGAGAAGTCGTGGCAGTCAATGAGTTAGATCATTAAGATGTCAAAGCAAATATCCATATTAAGATAAGACACCACAGCTGGAGGGTGAAGACTCACCCCAGTGAGGATTTGTTTATGGTAAATTAAGGTAAAATGACGGTTTTCTACAACAAACAGGATTAAAACACGTCTCAGCTCTCGTCTGAACAACTTGTCTTTGCCTGATCTGGCAGATGCACTGGATTATGGTGAAGTCCTCTCCATATTGAACTCCAATCCACCCAGTGTGCGCCTTGGGGTGTAGCTGCCAGCGTCCAACTCCAATCCACTCGGTCTGCGCCTTGGGGTGTAGCTGCCAGCGTCTCCATCCCAAACCATGCACGGTGGGCAATGCAACGTTACTTTACACCCACTGTGGCCCCTGAATGACAGTATAACGTGAGCGTTCATAATAGATATGATCACTGAAAGTGCGGTGTTGTATTGTTGGTCTCTTTGTGTTAATGAAAATAATGTGTTTACACAAATAGTTGGTTTGACTGCATTTGCATGCAGCTGTTTTCTGCTTGTAATTGTATTGAGGTCTGTGATTATTACTGAGGGTTTGTCTCAGTTCTGGCTTCTAAGTGCATGTTAAGTGCATGTTAGGGTCTATTATGAAATGTCTGTGTTGATGGTTTGATAGCAATGTTGATTAGAAATAACTAATAAATAATAGTTTTTGTTGTTTTTTGTCACCTTTTGTCACCTTAGTATTTTTGGGATAGCAGGATGATCATGGGAAATAGACTTGAGGGATAACATATCCGGGCCTATCCATTTGTTACAGGCCTGCCCAAATGTGTTTCGGCATAACGCTGACAATGATGAAGTTTCTCATTCCAATTTTTATGTCTAATAACTTAAAATACCAAAATGCCAGCCCACCACTAACTTTGCAGGTCTAGCATAGATTTGTTCAGTGGGTCCTTGTGTGCATTATGTATTCATGAGAGCACAGCATGTTCTCCATTAGGTTCTAGTGATGATGAGATTATTTATCTTTGCAGAGAAGCTCCTCTTAAACCCGGATGTCCTTTGCTGCAGATACCACAGTAATATTCAGTTAAACTTGGACACCCGCAGCTCAGCGCGAGTGTCTAGAAAAGGTCATTATTTATTATTCATGCCTGAAGAGGAATATATGTTCTTCTGAAGATTACTTTTCTGTTCTCTTCAGGTAATGACAATGATTTATCATTGCAAGCACAAAGGGAGAACAATGAATTATTGAGCTTTTCTTGTTTCCATCTCTGGTGTATTTATTTGAGTCACCATCATTGTAAAAAACATAAGAATTCTGCAAGTAATGAGTAATGAGCTTTTGAAGCAAACATATTTCTTAAACATGGCTATAGGTCTTAAAATGAATTTACTGTGTGGTTAGCATGATGGGGCTGTTGTTGTATTTCTAAAAGTATTGACCAGTTGGAAAAGATGCTGAAAAAATGCCGACACCCTCCAATTTGACCATCACCGGAACCCCTACTAGTCATAAGGTCATTGCAGCCTTGTTTATTCAGAATGAGCAAGCAATGGGTGTCACAGGGTGAGAGGCACCACATTTATTGGTGTTAACATGGACATTTGGATACGAGTTGGAATTTGGGTGTTCAGTAAAAGGACTACAAATTATAACATGAAGCACTTTGTCATGCATTTTGCATTTTGTGTTGTGCCACTGTCTTACTTATCATCTTCCAGAATCCCATTCACATGAAGACAAAATGGCAGCTACTTCTATTCCAGTCCATCTCTCTGAAAAAAGAGCTATCACAAGGAGGAGCTGATGAAATTTGTAATTTAGTTGGTCTTTTTTCACTAGACCTTTACCTCGCATGCTTATTACCTTCTCATCTGCTCAGCTCAGACTGAAAATCCTACTTTAAACTTATTCATAAAGGTTGGACCACATTGTTATGAAATAGAACCATTTCATATTACTATGTTCTATTACTATGTCAGTGTTCTACTATGAGTCCCACCTGTGCTGCCTGGAAAATCATTTATTCTTGACAGAGCGGGGAAACTGGAGGTCTGCAGTCTTTGAGACAGAAAACGAGTTGTTTTTAGTACCAGACTCCGGATCTCCCATCATTAGACACCATTCCTATTTTACTTATAGATTCATGCTACACCTTACAGTGTATATGGAGTGTGACACTCTGCTAATTTTGAATGTGGATTTCCTTTATGTATTTTTATGTCATTTGGACTTAAAATTTAAAGTATTTTTATCCTACAATCTTCCCTCTTAATATTACTGTGTATATCTTTCTGTGGGTATTCTGTTAGTTGCAATAATTAGATTGTTTCATTTATATTTCCCTAGTGTTAATTGCTTTGATAAGTAAAGGATAAGATAAGCATTTTAATAAGCTCCAGTTTTATTAGTTTTTTTTATAATGTTAAATAACTTTAACTTTATATCTAATTTTAAAAGTAGTGATATCTTTTTGATGTGTATGGTTTAGAAAATTAAAAAATTCCAGAAACACTTCAGATTCTTCAAGCATTTCTCTTTTAGCCTGTTCATATACTTGCTAGTTTAAGCAGTTAAACTGTGTGGCTCAGACTGTCCAGCTCAACTGGTTGAGTTGCATCAGGAGTAATTTGCATCCTTGCGCTTTCAGCCAGAGTCATGTTTCCTGTTGATAAATGCACAGAGCCACTTTCACCAACCATAAAGCAGTGTCTGTTCTTTGAAACCTGAGCCTGCGCCATTGTATCATTATGAATGTTATGAGAGCATATTCATTTGGAGAACTGTTCCCCACTGAACCATGTCATGTGTAACCTAGAATTCTGAAAACCTCATCCAAATGTGGCCCAGTTCTAGCCGTATCTGCAGTTCACCAAAATAGTGTTTAAAAATGGCGCCATCATTGGCCCTGTTTCAAGATAGCCAGAGGTCAGTCTCACTTCTCTAAACTGTGTTAGAGGATACATTTCTCAGTAGCTGTGAGTTGTGGAGTCTGACTTCAACTTGTTTTGTCTTCAGAGATGAGCATCTCGCTGGGGAGTGTGGTTGACAGCCAGCAGGAGGAGGCATGATGAACCACACAGGGCCTTGGGCTGTGCACAAGGAGACTACAGGTCATTTTAGGGTACATGTGATGGTTGGTTGTATTATTAATTTTAATCACACCTTTTTACCTCTTGGCTTTTTGATATTGGTTACATTTGTACTAGTTTTTAGGTATTAACACTACTAATGATTTTGTGGTAGCTGTTTCATAATTATATAATGGATTTAATAGTCATCTATGCCATGTTTAGTCCTGGAGGTCAGTTTGGATAACAGTCACATAAAGTGCAAAGTACAAGCATTTGGAAGCCGAGACTTGGGTTCACACTGAGTCCTATGGCTGGTTAGGTTTAGGCAACAAACACATTTTACCTAAAGTTTGTTTAGATGTTAATAAATAAAAATAAAAATCATTTGTTTCACATCACTAAATGCTGAAATGAGAAATGAGAATGAGAAAATGCTGTTAAGTGCTTAAACATAACCATAAAAACTTAATCATTGTTTAATTGCTACAAGTGAGTGTAGTGCTGCAAGAGTGGGTGTTACAGGAAAACAAATGAAATATGTTCTCCGTGAGCAATTTGCAGTTACAGCACATTCAACATTTTGCAACTTTGCAAATACATTACATGTTTCCTCATTATGTTACAAACACTTAATCCTTGGCATTATGTTTCTCTCAAAACATATTTGCTCTAGCAAATTAAAATACTGCATGTAAAGGTAAAGTTAGTGTGCATGAAAGTAATAAGACAGGATTGCTGATTAATATTCAACACTATTTTTAAGTTGGTAGAATGTTCGTCACTTTCCAGCTGTAGGATATTGGCAAGGTTATTGAGTGTAGATTGGTTTTTATGCTTATAAATAACAATACTACTTTTCTGTTTTAGACTTCATGAAAAGCCTTAATTTTCATTGAGGCAAGTATTACTTTTTTTGAAGTTTAATGTCGATGGGGGAGAATGTAACTCTGGGTCATTCCAGATAAAATTTAAGAAAGTAAAAATCTTAGGTTGGGACTGCCATAATCACTGGCACAGTGTTACAGTCATGGCCAAAAGTATTGGCACCTCTGCATCTCTGTCAGATGACACACCACGTCTCCCTGAAAATTGTTGCAATCACAAAGTCTTTTCTTTTGTTTGCTTTGGAACAACACAAAAAAATCAAAGGAAAAAAGTCAAATCTGACACGTTCCACACAGAACTCCAAAAATGGAGTGGACAGAATTATTGACACCTTTTAAAATCATCAGAAATAGTTGTAGTGCTCCTTTAATTTGTAATGAAACTCACCTGTAGCAAACAGGTGCTGGCAACATAGAAATCACATTTACAATTTGTTTGTGTCATGTGGACCATGCTGAGCTTGGCGATAAGATAGAAGAGCAAAGAATTGTCTGAGGATTTGAGAAACACAACAGTAGAAAAGCATGGACAGTCTCAAGGCTACAAGTCCATCTCCAGAGATCTGGCTGTTCCTGTGTTCACATTGTAAAGAAGTTTACAGCCCATGGCTCTGTAGCTAATCTCCCTAGACATGGACAAAAAAGGAAAATAGATGATAGATTCCAGCGAATGATTGTTCGAATGGTTATTGTGTCTTTCCTCATTTGGCTAAGATTTTTTTTCCATCCTATTCTTCATGCCACATATGGAATCTGCCCACTGGCAAGGGTTTAAACATGTATCAACAAATCCTAATCTCTGCATCAGCACCCTGAAGACAGAGTGAGGAAAAAAAAGTGTAAAAATTATGACTCCTGCCTCTTGGTTTCTATTTCCCTATAATAGAAGTGTCATTACCGTCAATGAAAGCAGTGACTAATGTTTCAATATCACATACAGCCTCATTTTTGATGACACTTCTAGGCTTTCTTGTGTTGCATACATTAGTGCAACCTCTTTGTTTCTGCTATAATTCAGGTGCATTCAGTGTTGTAAATACACATGTGTGTTTGCTTTACTTTCTGAAACACACAATGTCATTGTCACTGTTCATCTCAACATACCACTCATTATAGTTGTGTTATTTCTCACTTTCTTCCTACACTGAACTGTGTGTACTACATACTGCATCTTCATCCATGTATTGCAACATTATCTTCAGCAATTGTGTTGCTGGCAAAGCTTGCTAAGCTTTACATTTTCAAATGCCCTCACTCCCAACCTTTATTCTGTTGCCACTGTGTTCAGTATGGAAAACTAGGGAGGAGATGAACACAGAGTTGACTGTCAATATCTCCATATTAACTCTTCTTCTCCATTTTTTTCCAGCCTAAGTTTATAAAAAATGCTAATTGTCTGTCCTTTTTATCATTACACAGTTTCTGAGTATTGCAGAAAAACAGTTTAAAGAGCTGGTATGATGGAAAACCAAAAATAAAGGTGGATTTAGAGAAATCTAAGAACATCAGGTGAGTAAAATGCCACAGATTTGTTTCAGATACACTCAGTATTTATAAAAATTGGTCAAAGTCTGTAATACCAGCTTTTTAATTGATGGGACTTGCACCCACATAAGGTATTAAACTTTCAAGAAATCGTTTTGAGAAATGCAAATATGCTTTTTGCCAAGAGTTAGATAAGTAGATTGATACCGCTGTCCTCTGTACACTAAATCTTAACCTAGCATAAAGACTGAAAACAGGGTAAAAAAGCCTGGTGCAGTTTGTTCATTCTATACATTTGCTTCTCTTGCTTTCGACAACAGAGCTATAGATCCATACATATATCTCATACACTTTGGTGGAAATATGAATGTTTTTCTCCTCATCCTCTTCACCCTAACATAGCTGCCACACCTAACTGCTCCTTAGAAATGTTAAGAGAAAGACACAAACCCGAATAATACATCTGCATAAATATGACTGACCCTAAGTATACGTCAATGTCTCCGCAAACAGTAAGGACCACCCCCGCGACAACATTTACTCCATGAGTCGGGTCCCTGAATGACCCCTTACTGTATACCCTCTGTCTCTATTATCATGGCAGTGCTTTTCTTTAGATTAGAACTGCAAGTTTTAGATTAAAGGCTTATCTCATTCATATGGAATAGTTCATAGTTCATTGTATTGGCTTTAAATGGGGAATAAAGTTCCAGTTTATTATGACTAGGGCCTTGTTTTTGTTTCCGTTTCTATACGTTATGATTACATTGCGATCAACAGAATACCTGATTACATAGAAAATCTGAATGCTCAGTGATGACGTTGGCTGGCAAACTGTGACTGATAGTTTAACAGATAGTTTGGGACTTTATTTTTTTTACTATCTGCCTTTGTGATTTTACCATCTGCATGTGGTAACAGTACACACCCAAACAATCTTTGAGCAAGCAAGTGTACATCTGTAATTCTTTCCAAAATCAATTCACACCCTGAAGCTGCAGTTTCCACTCTAGCAATAACGGCCATTGTTCCCCCACCAACCAGCAGCCATTCATACTGTAAACAAGTCATTTGATTACATCACCAAGAATAGCACCAAACGTGAAGAACGAATGACCCACAGTGAATAGTCAGATCAGATGTACATTTGTTTGAAGAAACCTTGCATAGTTTACTCTAGGAAAGACTTTCTGCAGTCTGGGAAGCAACACAACACCTATTACAAGTTTCATTTTGTGCTCTTCTGTCTCTCTCTCTCTCTCCCTCTCTCTCTTTCTTGTATTTCTTTGTGAAAAGAGTGACTGCTGATTCATACCCAGCAACAAGTCTTCAGACAAAAATAACTAAAAAAGTCACTTCCTTCTGAAAATTCCCTAATGACCATTACAAAAAAATCAGTTCAACTGTTTTGCGATCTGCTGGTATTTTGGTTTAGTTTTCTTTAGGCAGTTAAACTACTTGGGTAAGGCTAGGGAATGATTGTGGCCATAGACAAAAGATACCATTCTTGACTGGTAGGAGATGGGATACAAAGTGCATTATCACTTAGTCACTTTATGTGTCTTTGGCATTTCAGACAGGCTAAAATATGATTGTTCACCACCTTGAGGTTTGGTTGGAGACACATTCTAGCCAGATGTTGCATCTTTCTGGGATAACTGCAACAGTAAACATACTGTAGGTCTGTATGAGTGAGGAATCAGCATCAGTGGGAGCCTGTGATGATGTTTCTTTTCTATTAGCTGCCACTGATTATGGTTAATTGTTGTAACTAAATGGCTAAAGTTCAAATGATTTCATTTTTACCATTACTGTTACAGTACCTTCTTGTCCATGATAGGGTTGGTCCTTATTTGCATGTAGCTTGGGAAAACCAAGACAGATTGCAATCATTGCTTCCCTAAAAGTTCAGAGGTTTTTGTTATACATGACTCATTACTATTCAGACAATTCTGATCTCCCTGCTTCCTTCCTTGATTTGGAGCTGGCCATAAAAAGCCAGAAAACTGGAGTAAAATTAAAGTTATAGCAAGTCATTGCATTGTGGTTATAGCTAAGAAAACCATTTAAAAGTCTAAAAGAAAATAGTATTCAGGTCAAGGTTTACAAGGTTGGCAGAATTTAGCAGTATGGATAAAGTCAGATTTAAGATTATAGGGAAACCAGGACCTAGACATATGATTAAAAAGCTGTCAGTGACCTGTTGACACAGACTGTAATATGATTTGATTCTCATTTTTTCTTTTATAATATGGTGTATGTGGAATATCCCTGTCTCACTCAGACAGTATGGGGCTGCAGAGGAAAACGGGTGCTTGCATATCTGTAC
Organism: Monopterus albus; assembly: GCF_001952655.1. NCBI lineage: Eukaryota > Metazoa > Chordata > Actinopteri > Synbranchiformes > Synbranchidae > Monopterus > Monopterus albus. Next base: position 610,218 of record NW_018127982.1, read on the forward strand.
ATTTCATCTGTCAAACTACAGCTTTTGCTGTGACACTCTAGACACGAGATACTCAGTCATTAGCAGACATGGAGGTGTTTTATCTAAAAGGACAAAGCCATATAGCACAAATTGGATGACTTTGTTCAGATGACAAGAAAGTGTATGTGTGTATATGTACTGAAAGTCTGTTTTGAATGAATTAATTTATTGACTCTGTCTCATTTGCTGCAAGAAACTGATTTACCCCCAGAAATATTTAATTGGAAACTTGGTTAATGCTGTAAATAGAAAGTTATAGGACGATAAACAGGCACTCTTGCTTACTGGAAATTAATCATTAGAGCATGGTTAGAATGGAATAGGTGCCTGTGTCTCAGTGTATTAGTGTTGCATTTTGTCTCTGTTAATGTATCTCTGTCTTTTCTCTAAACCTTAATTGAGCCTATTTTAAATTGAGGAATTGGGCCTATACATCAGTCTAAAGATACCTAATCTGTTGTAAGAGAGTTTTTGGCAGATCAGAAATTGAAGTGAATTGAGTATTGCTCATTTTGTAAATCCCATGATACCTCAAAGGATTTAGCAACAGATGTCATTTCATGTCAGGGCAGGATGCGAAAACAGTAATGAGTTGAGAGAAAAAGTGTATGACCATTAGTCAGACTTGATACATTTATTTGGAAAGTCATTGCATACTGTTGGTGTTCATCACTTATTGATGTGTGTAATTTTGGACCAAACTGAACAAAAACAACCAAATAACAATGAACTCCTCTATTAGCCATAATAATTACTTTAATTGAAAACAAATATTTGCTAAATTTAATGGTTAGTTAATGAACTCTGCAATTATTGTGGTTGTCACCATTGTGATTTATTTTACCACAGTAATAATCACATTTTGCACATTAATATGTTGAATTGATGTGCAGAATTAACTACTCATGAGCTTATTCTCAACTGTCAAAATACATGCACTCAACTGTACAGTTGTCTTTACCATCAATAGGAACTGAAGCGTTTCTACAATAGTGCTATATAATCACTACTTAATGAATTTACAAGATAGTAAGTTGGTCAAATAAAGACAGTGTGTGTGTGTTTTGGGGATTACACCTCTCCAGTTGTGTTTTGCATATGGTACAGTAATTATAATTGTTTGCTTATTGTGTTTTAGGACCTTAATGAGGTGTCCCACCCAATTAGCAGCTGTGTCAACAGAGATGCAACACTGCTCGATTAGCCCAGCTCTTCAGAGGCACTAGCACCTCTATGTTGTATTGCTAATCAGTAACTGTCACCAGTAATTTGGCTTATAAATATCTTGAAGCTGGCTTGAAGGTCACACTGTCTATAAACAGGATAGCATAAACTGCTTTTTGCAGTTCAGATAATGTTTCTTGGAGTTCATTCTTTATCACTTTCATCTGAAATGTAATTGCAGTCATGGGAAAATTGTGTATTCTAAAGAGGCAGGCAGTTCAGCTCCCTTTTTTGTTTTGGCACAGTAGGAGTGGGAGCTGATGGAAAGACTGCTGAAAGAAGCCCTTTATGTCAGATACTTTGAGCTTAACTTCACGCTGCAGTAGAGCTTCTCAGGTTGTCTCAAAGGGATATGCAAACAAAAACATTCCTAATTAAGTGCATAATATGCCAGTCGATTTAAGTGCTGTAAATCCTGTTTGGGTAGACCTCTCTAGCAAATCTACTGTTAAATGACAGTACCTAGCATTTCAGAACCTCATCCAGTTCTAAAGTAGGCATTTTTTCTGATCTTATATGCAACATAAAATAAAGCTTTTGTGGCTTCATCTCTTTTTAAGCAGGCCATTTTCTCTGCAGGTTTCCATCTGGACATAAGCATAAGAACTCAGTCACTGTGAATGGATATTGTGGCCAATTCATCACTGGTATCTATCTGATGGGGTTTTTAAATGGAGGATTTTAAAATGCATCTTGGCTGAGAGGATAATATGTGGACTGGATTTTTTGTTGAAGAGACTGAAAAGGCTCACAAACAGTATCAGTTTAATGAGAATGCCTTTTAATTATCCTGATCAACATCTAAGTGCCCATTTTAAGGAGAACATTGTAAACAAATGCAAATTAACTTTAAGCTGTCCATATACTGTACACCTGGGTCTGGCTGCACAATTTATATTATACCTGTCCTCTCCTGGTGCATAGCATGATTTAGTACCCTGTGGCAGGTCAAGCTGTGAAAACGTCTGCATTCATTACAAAGTCACAGCAAGGAACTGCCCTGCTGTCCGCTGAAAGCCGACAGTTCCCACCCCAATCCTCTCAAACAAGCTGTATTAACATCACAGCACATAGAGGGTTACTATTCAGGACTCGGCCTTTTTTTTTTTTTTTTGCTGCTGCACTATTTTGATTCTCTTTTACAATCCTATTAGCACTTTAATATAACAGATGTAATTATCAATTTCACTAATTTACTCTGTCAAAATAATGGAGCTGCAATAAGGCTAGGGCTGTCGGATTTTGCCAGTCAGCTCTTCAGTGCAACTATTCGTTCAATTTCTTTCATATATATACATATATAGCCTAGACTGTCACTGATGATTTAGACAACATTAACATCAGTACTTAAATGTAAAAGAGTGACAGGAACATGTTTCATGAAAAGGCAGCTGCATATGATGCAATATTTGAATTGCAACATATTAAAATTAACAATATATGATGTCAGGCTTCCATATATGGGTTTGTTAGAATAACAAGACACTTGTATTTCTGTTGAAACAATGCTCTTATAGACATGGTTTACCAAAACGTTGAAGCTTCTCCCGTCAGTTAACCACAGTGCACGTTGTTGTAGGTGCGTTTTGATGTGCGCCAGCTTGCACTGTGAATGATTCCTCTTATTTATAATTTCTCATTGAAATGTTTCCATTGCATTTTTGTTAACATTCTGTTCCCGTTCAGATGGATGCATGTTGCAGAAACTGGAGATGGGCAAACAAACGGGACTCACATGATATTAGGCTGTGTAAGCCCACGATGTTTGAAAACACTTCTAATAATGTAAAAATCTCACCTTTATGTGACTTGTCTTAGTGGAGGTTGTGGTCCTTTTCTCCTCATTCTGCAATTTGCTAAATATATCCGACCTTAATGTACATCCATGCATCAGACAGTGTCACCGTTCCAGTGGGTATCCCCATCACCACTACTGGGGGAAGTATTGACCAAATTGCCTGCTTGGCACACCAAAGTGAGGATAAGAAGACAACAAACTACCGGCTAGGGCCACCTGCTAATGTAATGCACACTGTCTGACAAAAAAAAATGATTATAATAAAATAAAAAACAAAGGCTCAACTAGAAGAGTCTCAGTCGACTGAAAGATCTTATGACTAATGATTTGACTGCTCAAAACATTTGGGGGCAACCCTAAGTAAAGCCCACATTAACTCCATTAATACAAACAAAAGGACCTGTTTCCAACTTCCTCTAACTCTTATTTATTTGTTTTCCCTTTGGTAAACATGACTCATATGGTACAGTGGACCACTGGCTACCTTTTTTGCCTCATGGGTTTCTTAAGTTTGAATCATGATTTCACTGTCTTTGTGGGGGTTCCTTCAGGTGCTTCAGTCTTCTCACATCATTTGAAGACATGAAGGTTAACTGAGCTAGTAGCCTGCTGTTTCAGAATCAGCATCAGAATCAGCTTTATTGGCCAGGTGTGTTGGACACACAAGGAATTTGACTCTGGTACAGCGGCTCTCAAAGCGTATGTACATGTCCTTATGTAAGGAAGCAGTGGGCAAGTAAACAATGTGAGGCTGAGAACAGAAGTAAAGAGGTAATGTGCAATCAAGCAGAGGAATGTGGAATTAGGAATAAAAATAAAGTACTATATACACACAGTCTGGATTCAACGAATCGATTGCACTGGGGGAAGGTATTGCACTGAAGGTTATTGTCCAGTCATACTGTCGTCGTGTTACCCATGACAGTTCGAATCGTTTGACCTTATTTTAAAAAAGTAAACAAGAAAACTTTTAAATTTCTGATCCACTTTAGATTAAAAGCCTGTCCAAGGAGTCATTTGTTATCTGATTGATCAAATCTATTAACTGTTAAGTGTAGAAGTGTGACCAATTATAATACAACTCAGGCTGTCCCATCAAGAAGCTGCCTGGCTTTTCCACTGAGAAATCTACCATTTCTCTGTAATGTGTGTTCAGGGCTAATGGGAGGCAAATATTACTGCCTTCAGTGGTTCTGTTATTGAGCTTGTAGGTAGAGTCATGTTTGAAAAGATAAACTAGAAAGGTAACTTAGTCACAGCAAACACAATATAGTTGTGCTAAGATTGGTGACCATGCACAAGGCCTAGTAGGTATGAAGGCCTAGTTTTACCTATGGAAGATTCAAGCCACCAAGGAGGGGAACCGTAGCATGATGACTGCATAATCTTAGCTTTTAAACATAATTAAATTATGTCATTTTCTTGCTCTCATAATGTCTGAGCAGTATTCATGAATAGTAATTATTTCCTTGCAAAACTACATGTCAGGTTTGCCCGGCTGCACCTGCCTCTCTCACTTCTCTCCCTCTATTTTAGCTCCCTTACCCCTGATTTCTTTATCTGACACACCTGCTTCACGTCCCCTGAATCACCACCAGCTGCACCTGATTAGTTTCTTCATATTTATACCGTGCTCATCGTCCACTT
>NW_018127982.1:615242-617065 GCF_001952655.1 Monopterus albus
TGGTTCTGCTCCGTATTCCTTCACCTGGTTGTACACATAGTTATCATCACTGTAAATAAATAGAGCACTTCTTGCACCGAAGTCAGCTACCTGGGTCCGTCATTTTTTACTCGCTCACCTCCCTACCAGAGCGTTCCTAACACTACAGTACAAAATAGCTGCAATCCACAGCTACAGTGGAATCCCAGGCACTGGACTGACGGCTTACTACACATCTGGTATAAGGCTTATGTTTGTCCAGTGTTTGCACTCAGCTTAAATTGTTCTTAGACAAGAGTTGAGGATCCAGGTGTAGGACACTGATAAGGCTGGCAGGTAAGGTTTAACTGTTTTTTTACACTGGTTCACTAGTAAATTACAAGAGCTTACAAGAGCTGACAAACGAGACAGGGAGGAGCAGAGTCTAGAGTCCGAACAGAGGTCAGAGGACAATATTCAGTCCAAACCAAATGGTGAATCCAGGGGTTAAGGTGAAAAGGCCAAGTTCAACACCAGGCAGAACATGAAATAGCACAAATATTAACAAACTATGACACACAAATACACTAAGTCTGACAAGGAGTGATTACTTGCTGCTGTAGCATAAATACTTAAGTACATAAATACTGAATGATTACACAGAGAGAACAGGTGAGCGTAGGAGGAACGAGTAACGAGTGGGAAACCTGAACAAAGACATGAGCAGGGTCTAACAAAGACCGAACCATACAAGGGAGTGTGACAGTATGACAGCCAGCACCAAGCAAAAACCCTGCACTTGGATGTGTTGGTGAAAACACTTTTAACAGTCTGTTCTTTGAAAATTCCCAAACAGAGCAATTTATTTAAAGTGAGATAATGAGCCAAGTATCTTACTGTAAACACACGAATTAAACCTCAGTGGCTCGGTTGCACAATATAAAAAATCAGTGCGACACAAGTAATCACACTGTGGAATTTAAGCTTTGCTGTGAAACAGCTGTTATTGACATTTTAGCTAAGCAGACCTTCCTCATGAAACAATGTTTTTTATTTTGCAGGAATCACTGTGTGAAATATACCAAAACATTACCCATCCCCTAATGTTGACTAAAGCTAATTATCTGTATTGCAATAACAATACCAATGCATGCAATACCATAATTCAATATAGCTGTAGCTTTGTGTTGTTAGTTTCTGCATACAGTCTCTAAGATTATATGAAATGATTGAGGTGAGTACAGTGAACAGATCTGCTATTTATAGATTCTCCTATTCATTTGAAAGCATGTGGTGTGAGCACAAAATGATTCTGACACAAAAGATTTAGCTCTTTTATGTAACACCATTATTTTTAAAAGTTTGTTACATGTCGTGTGACCTCGAAAACAAAGCACATCATATTTATTTGGTAATTTTTTCAGAAAACAAAAGCCAACAACAGGCAGGCGATTAGCAATGCCAAACTCGTCCAAAGAGGGTGTAGGCAGGCATGCTACAGCACAAAGGCTGCACAGTAAAGGTAATGTTGCACACCATTAATGATTTGGCAAAGGGGTAGTGATTGTGGGCAGGAATACTATACACTGAGTGGCTGAATTTGGGGAATGAGGGGCAGGTGTGCTGGCAGGTGGTGATCAACTAATGGGGAATGGCAGGTACTGATAATGAATAAAAATGCTACATTATATTAAGATGGAACTGTTGGCATGACAATTATGCTGCATGGCTGTATGATATTGTTGTTTATCTTTGGAGGTCAAATGATTAAGAGAGGATAATTAAACTCTCTCCCAAACAATTTGCATGTTCACTTTCAGAGGTTTTGTGCTGGAATACAAACATGTCTCTGTGTGCTCAGTGTT
>NW_018127982.1:617081-620576 GCF_001952655.1 Monopterus albus
AACTCTTTCTGCATTCACACAAATTGTTTGTTTGTACTCAGGCGCTGATCTCTCTCTGTTGTCGTCCTGGCAGTGATTGAGTGTCACTGTTTGCTCTCAGATTGTTTTATGAGCAAACCGCTTATTTCATGTGAAATAACTTAGTGTCAGACATCAGCTAATAATTATTAACCCTTCATATTTGCTGATATTGAACTGTGGCTGCCTTGTCTGCCTAATTGAATCACCGCACAATATCCACACTTACTGTATGTAAGTTTTAAGAGTATTTAAATGAAAGTGTGTTCAGTCTTGTACCAGGAATTTCTCATTTGGCAGCTTAAAGTTCCCTCTTTAACACTTTTCCATTAAAAAAACATGCTTTGCTGCTTCACATGCTAGTGTGATTGTGATGGTTAGTTCTGATAGCTTCCAGCATCTCTGACAAATATTATATATACACACAGTGTTGGGGAGTAACTAGTTACATTTAAATAGTTGCTGTAAATAAATTACAAAATAAATGTAATCAGTTACAGTTAGTGAGAATAAATATGTAATTAAATTACAGCTACTAATCAAAATTCTGATTACAAAGAGGTAACGTGAGAATATATTATTTTCAGCAAAAAGCTAATATGTATATAAACATTCATTCTATTGTTTTTCACCTTTTGCCTTGCACAATGCCTTTTTTGGCATTATTCCAGTGTAATCTGGCTTACAAGGAGCTGGCTCTACATCTAGATATGATCCATTCATTTGACAGCATAGTTAAATTTTGAACATTGTTTTTGATTGGTTCTCTTGTTTGACTTTGCACCACCTGTCGTCTATCAGTCAAATCATCACACGTTGCTGTAAACTGTCACGCTGCATCCATCCGACAATGCCAAGGGGGGTGGCCTTGTTGTGACGATAAACTTCGCTCACAAGGTGAGATGACACATGATATTTGGTTCACAAGAACAAGATGAGATGATAACTTCAGTTCTACTTTCTGAGTATGAATTATCATATGCAGTAAAAGACAGTAATAAGAACGCACTGTAAAAGGTTTTGCCACAGGCTCAGCTGACTTGCTTCTCTCCTGTATAATTTCACATGACATGATTTCTCTTCAGACCTTATAACTGTGCATGAACTATGCATGAGCTTCTAACTTCTAACTGAAGCTCTGCTGTGCATGACCTTCTAACTGAACTCCTTTCCACAAATTGAACATAAAAAGTGGCGGGGGGCATTTTCTCCTCTATGCTAATTTCACCCTCGCACTCCGTCATGCCAGCTGCTGCTCTCGTTCTGTTTTGTACTGCGCGAGACAACTGTTCACCTTGACAATAAATATTGTCACATTTTAATATCACGAGATCTTGTGGCATGAGATCTCACCACACCCCTACTAGTCATACATTGTTGTCACTGGACTTTTAAATGTACCATGATTGAATGAAATTGTATACACCATATTGTGCATCAAATCATACTGAGAAAAAGTCATATTGTCCCATCCCTATCTGTAACCTTCTATTATATTTTATAAGTAACCTTCCCAGTACTGTATACACTCATATTCTTAAAAAAAAGAACAGGATATTGATGATGCATTTAAACAGCCCAGCAGCCAGCTGTTCCTGTAGGTGTATGTGTGAGTATACTGAAGGCTTTTTCAGCTATTCTCTCTTTTTCTTGTATGCTAAAAATGTGTAGTAAGTAGTAAAATATGTTCCTCTGCTGAAAGAAAAGAAATCAATTAAGTGTAAGACCCATTAGTTTGTAGAAGCACACATTGTGCATAAAATGTAATATATGTACACATTAAATATATAGTATATACCCCTCTACAGACAAACAGCCCTAGTCTTTGAACATTTCCAAACAAATTTTGGAGCAGTTTATTTAAAGTGAGGTAATGAGCCAACCATCAAAATGCATCATAAATCCTCAGTGGCTCAGTTGCACAATATAAAGAATCAGTGCAACACAACTATTCACACTGTGAAATTACAGCTTTGCTGTGAAACAGTCTTGCAGCATTGCAGGCCAGCAGCAGCTGTATATGTAACATTTACATTCAGAGCATTACCTTTGCCTGTTGTTCCGTTGAAGTGCAGTTGCCCCTTGGAGTGGCCCAGTGTGCTGTGTTCAGCCTGTCTTTGAAGCTGTTATATGAATGTAGCCCTCCTTCCCACACACTCAAGCAAGCAGCAGTTGGTCTCACCAGTGCGACCAGAGAGCTGATTCGGAACCAGCCACCACAAATCACACCCCCCCTACAGTGAACCTTGATCGTCAACTTCATCTTAAAAGGGTAGACAAAATCATGAACACCCTTCAAGGAAAATTCTTGAACTCTTAAATGTTTCAGTCAAAATTACTAACATGGCTGCAGGGGTGTGTTCTGTTTGGTTGGATGCAAAAGAGCAAGTTTGTTAGCAAAGCTCTGAATTGTTTGTATTAGCGTCAGAGTGGTTTGTGCTTTTATTTAATTTCCCAGAATACTGTTACCTGTCATTTTTTCATTTGTAGGGTATTTTTAAAATCATTTTGTAACCCTGTACTTTTAGTTTGTCTTGTAAAGTAATTGAGTATGTTGTAAGTTTCATATTTTTATTATTAGCAGTGGTATTAATATTATTTCAAATCAGTTCATTTGCACTTTACTAAGTGCAGGTGTTGCATATTACAGCACTGGCTGTAATAGTTTAAAATTGAAAAGTTTTTTTTATATATCTGAATTGCAAGACAAATATGTTTAATGCATTATTTAAACACTGTCAAAGGTCTCTAAAGGTTTATTTTTCTTTAGTTCTGTATCATAATGTTTCCATTCTCCGCCCCTCAGCAGTGTGTTTGGACCTGAGAGCCATACACACTTGGTCTGGAAGAATTTCTACTAAAGCTTTCTGGTTATCTGGTTTGTGCAGACAGGCTTTCAGTGGCAAGGACGCCACTGATATGGCCTGTGTGAAGGTACTTTATTGAAGTGTTGTGATAGAGATTTGCTTACCTTTTGCTGGCAGTGCACTTTGCCAGTTAGGTGACCAAGCAAAACACTGTGCACTGCACTGTCTGTGATAAGAATAATGGAACAGCTGAATAAATTAGGTGAATTTCATGGACGGTTCCTTATGAAAATTGTGAGTGAACGCATTAGCAAAGTTTTTGTACAGAATATTCTGAAGGATGAGTCGAACACACTGCAGCGTGTTCTTTTATAAAGAATAATCGGAATCGAATATCAATTTTCAAACATTTATTATCATAACTAAACAGACCATCGAATAAAGCAATTTACAGAGCTCTGGGTTCCATCTCTATCTGAAGCCCTGACCTCAACAGCAAAACCGTTCAACTTCGTCTTCAGGACGAGAAAGAACACCTACCCTCCTGAAACCCAGTTACTTATACAATTTGAAATGTGCAATTGTAGGCTGGTCTGGTGGTCTCGGGTTGCTCCATTGGTCCATCTATCCATCCGTCCCCCTTCTGCATCCTTCCTGCTCCAATGGGAAA